>NC_045596.1:186158707-186461207 GCF_009762305.2 Zalophus californianus
ATTCCTAGAGATGTATCAACTACCAAAATTGAACCTGGAAGAAATAGAAAACCTGAACAGACCTATAACCACTAAGGAAATTGAAGCAGTCATCAAAAATCTCCCAACAAACAAAAGCCCAGGGCCAGATGGCTCCCCAGGGGAATTCTACCAAACATTTCAAGAAGAATTAATACCTAGTCTCCTGAAACTGTTCCAAAAAATAGAAATGGAAGGAAAACTTCCAAACTCATTTTATGAAGCCACCATTACCTTGATCCCAAAACCAGACAAAGACCCCATCAAAAAGAATTACAGACCAATATCCTTGATGAACATGGATGCAAAATTTCTCACCAAAATAGTAGCCAACAGGATCCAACAGTACATTAAAAGGATTATTCACCATGACCAAGTGGGATTTATCCCTGGGCTGCAAGCTTGGTTCAACATCTGCAAATCAATCAACGTGATACAATACATTAACAAAAGAAAGAACAAGAATCCTATGATCCTCTCAATAGATGCAGAAAAAGCATTTGACAAAGTACAGCATCCTTTCTTGATCAAAACTCTTCAGAGTATAGGGATGGAGGGTACATACCTCAATATCATAAAAGCCATCTATGAAAAACCTATAGCAAATATCATTGTCAATGGGAAAAGCTGAGAGCTTTTCCCCTAAGGTCAGGAATGTGGCAAGGATGTCCACTCTCACCACTGCTATTCAACATAGTATTAGAAGTCCTAGCCACAGCAATCAGACAACAAAAAGAAATCAAAGGCATCCAAATCGGCAAAGTGGAAGTAAACTCTCACTCTTTGCAGATGATATGATACTGTATGTGGAAAACCCAAAAGACTCCACCCCAAAACTGCTAGAACTCATACAGGAATTCAGTAAAGTAGCAGGATATAAAATCAATGCACAGAAATCAGTGGCATTCCTATACACCACCAACAAGACAGAAGAGAGACAAATCAAGGAGTCGATCCCATTTACAATTGCACCCAAAACCATAAGATACCTAGGAATAAATTTAACCAGAGAGACAAAGGATCTGTACTCAGAAAACTATAAAATACTCATGAAAGAAATTGAAGAAGACACAAAGAAATGGAAAAACGTTCCATGCTCATGGATTGGAAGAACAAACATTGTGAAGATGTCAATGCTACCTAGAGCAATCTACACATTCAATGTAATCCCCATCAAAATACCATCCACTCTTTTCAAAGAAATGGGACAAATAATCCTAAAATTTGTATGGAACCAGAAGAGACCCCGAATAGCCAGAGGAACGTCGAAAAAGAAAAGCAAAGCTGGGGGCATCACAATTCCAGACTTCCAGCTCTATTACAAAGCTGTCATCATCAAGACAGTATGGTACTGGCACAAAAACAGACACATAGATCAGTGGAACAGAATAGAGAGCCCAGAAATGGACCCTCAACTCTATGGTCAACTCATCTTTGACAAAGCAGGAAAGAATGTCCAATGGAAAAAAGACAGTCTCTTCAAAAAATGGCGTTGGGGAAATGGGACAGCCACATGCAGAAGAATGAAACTGGACCATTTCCTTACACCACACACAAAACTAGACTCCAAATGGTTGAAAGACCTAAACGTGAGACAGGAGGCCATCAAAATCCTAAAGGACAACACAGGCAGCAACCTCTTCGACCTCAGCCACAGCAACTTCTTCCTAGAAACATCGCCAAAGGCAAGGGAAGCAAGGGCAAAAATGAACTATTGGGGTTTCATCAAGATAAAAAGCTTTTGCACAGCCAAAGAAACAGTCCACAAAACCAAAAGACAACCGACAGAATGGGCGAACATATTTGCAAATGACATATCAGATAAAGGGCTAGTATCCAAAATCTATAAAGAACTTATCAAACTCAACACCCAAAGAACAAATAATCCAATCTAGAAATGGGCAGAAGACATGAACAGACATTTTTCCAAAGAAGACATCCAAATGGCCAAGAGACACATGAAAAAGTGCTCAACATCGCTGGGCATCAGGGAAATCCAAATCAAAACCTCAATGAGATACCACCTCACACCAGTCAGAATGGCTGAAATTAACAAGTCAGGAAACGAGAGATGTTGGCGGGGATGCGGAGAAAGGGGAACCCTCCTACACTGTTGGTGGGAATGCAAGCTGGTGCAACCACTCTGGAAAACAGTATGGAGGTTCCTCAAACAGTTGAAAATAGAGCTACCATACGATCCAGCAATTGCTCTACTGGGTATTTACCCCAAAGATACAAATGTAGGGATCCGAAGGGGTACATGCACCCCAATGTTTATAGCAGCAATGTCCACAATAGCCAAACTGTGGAAAGAGCCATGATGTCCATCGACAGATGAATGGATAAAGAAGATGTGGTATATATACACCATGGAATATTATGCAGCCATCAAAAGGAATGAGATCTTGCCATTTGCAACGACGTGGATGGAACTGGAGGGTGTTATGCTGAGCGAAATAAGTCAATCAGAGAAAGACATGTATCATATGCCCTCACTGATATGAGGAATTCTTAATCTCAGGAAACAAACTGAGGGTTGCTGGAGTGGTGGGGGGTGGGAGGTATGGGGTGGCTGGGTGATAGACATCAGGTAGGGTATGTGCCATGGTGAGCGCTGTGAATTGTGCAAGACTGTTGAATCACAGATCTGTACTTCTGAAACAAATAATGCAACATATGTTAAGAAAAAAGAAAAAGAAGAAGATAGCAGGAGGGGAAGAATGAAGGGGAGTAAGTTGGAGGGGGAGCAAAACCATGAGAGACAATGGACTCTGAAAAACAAACTGAGGGTTCTAGAGGGGAGGAGGATGGGGGGATGGGTTAGCCTGGTGATGGGTATTAAATAGGGCACGTTCTGCGTGGAGCCCTGGGTGTTATGCACAAACAATGAATCATGGAACACTACATCAAAAACTAATGATGTAATGTATGGTGATTAACATAACAATAAAAAACTTTTTTTTAAAAGGCCTGAATCTCTAATGAAGCTGCTGTGTGTCCATGGACACGTGTGCCCATGTGTCCATAGGGTGACCGGGAAGGAGAAAGATGAACAAAAGCTACACTGTACCACTCCTTAGGAAAAGAATCTCAGTTCACTGAGAAAGGTCTTTGGTGCTTGCATCTTTGACTCTTGAAAGATCTCTGCTCTCTGCATCTCTATGGCATTAAATGTCCCTGCGAAGGGTAACACTTTAGGCTCTGCTCTTCCCAGTGCATCTCAGTGAGAACTAAGGTATCTTATATATATAACACCACTATTATAAATACATACGTGAATAAAATATATATTAATATATTTTATAATATATTAATATATATTTACGTATAAATATATATTAATATATATTTCATATATAATAGAATAAATTACAAAATAAATATTATAGCAGAACAGCTGTGGTAGGGTAACAGCTAGAAGGGGAGTATAGAATAGACTCTTTGTAAGGGATCAAGAAGAGGAAAGAGGGCGGAGGAAACATGAGATGCCACTGTTAAGCATCTCATTTAAAAAGGCATCTTCCATCCCTCCTGACTCTACTAGGCTTTATTTTTCTTCACAGCACCTACCACTATCTGACATTGTGTTCCCTACTTGCTCATTTTTATATTGTTTTCCTGCTGCACGCTAGTCCTCACACCTTGCTGATAGGCTTGCGTTTCTAGTCCCAGAGCCCTGAGTAGTACCTGGCAAATATTTATTGAAGGAAAGAGTGAAATGATGAATAAATATGTAAATAAATAAGAAATTAAATTTTCTTGAAGGAAGGATGGATGGAAGGACAGAAGGGGAAAGAAGGAAGGAAGGAAGGAAGGAAAGAGAGAGAGAGAAAGAGAGAAGAAAGGAAGGGAGGAAGGAAGAGAAAGAGAGAAAGAAAGAGGAGCGAGAGAGAGAGGGAAACAGAGAAAGAGAGAAGGAAGGAAGGAGGGAGGGAGGGAGTGAGGGAGGGATGGGAGAAGGGAGGAAGGAAGGAAAGAAGGAAGAGAGCAAGACACTGAGGACAGGATGGTCCTTTACCCACAGTCGTGGACCATCTAAGTCACGTATGAAAGTCACTGTCACTCTTATAAGCGAGGATGAGCTGCCAGTCATAGATAACACTGACAGCAATTATTGGACTAATAGCCAGACTGGCCTTAATCCCATGAATATCCTCTGTGGGGAGCAGATGTCCTCCTGAGGTTCCCTCTAATTGCTCAGTAGGAGACACTGCAGTCCTTGGCTTTCATAAACAACATTGTTTCCGGGGATAAGGAATCAGCTTGGATACAACATCAAGCATTACTGATGGAATAACAATGAATGATGAAGGCACAGGAGGCCAAAAAGCCTGAAGCACAATCACATGCCTACAAAGCTGTGGCCATATGAAGAACATTAAGTGTGCCCAAGTGGATTAAAAGTCTTAATTTATTCTATTTCCATAAGCATAAAACTTCAAACTGGCGATTGGACTTGAGCAAGAAAGGAGGCCAAGAGTACACTATGGTGAAAGAGAGGTAAGCCTCCGCCCTGGGAGTGTCCAGGAAGCAGGTCTGTGCTGACACATCCTTTACCATTCAGCTAAAACACATATTTTTAAACTATGTATAGCGTTCAAAAATAAGTTTAAAACATTCTAGAAATAAGATAATCATGCCTACATACAGTAACGATTTTTCTTTTGAGTTAAAAGCTATCATAAGTTTTTGATATAGAAATAGGAGTTTGAGTACAGCCTTAATTTCCACAAGACCTACGTTGGCGAATACCAGAAAAGACAGGAAAGGACTCATGTGAACTGCAACCAAAAGACAATTCTGGGGAGGAGGAGGCAGGAAGTGATGGGAAGGAAAAAGGAGGTGCCACAAGGTATCTCATGGGATCAAGACAGCAGGGGGAGGAACAGCTGCAGGCTAGGAGTAAATTTAGAAATTGAATTCAATGTAAAAGGTCCAAAGAAATACTCCCGTTTGGTGAATGTCTGCACAAGAAGCAGAGGAGAGAATACACAGTCCATTCGTAGTAATTACAGATGAGAGATTTGTCCCCGGAATTTGGAATACAGCTAGCCAGAATGAAAACTGGGGTGAATCTGGTTTAATTAAAGCAAGAAATAATGATGAACTAGTCTGGGGAATACATCAGGAGGGAGCTAAGAAACCAGACTCTTGTGTTAGGCTAATCCCAGCTGTATTCTAAAATTAAGCACTGGACTTTTCATTTTCCTATCATCTAGAAAAGATGGAAACCCTGTATTTCCTCAAATGGTATTGCATTTATCCTTTCACATACACACAAACATCAAATCATGGTGTTATACACCTGAAACTAATATAATGTCAGTTAAATCTTAATTTTTAAAAATTCTATCACATGTAAATGACTAGCAGACATATGTTATTGGCTGATATTATCCAGCCTGGGGAAGTATTGAACAGCACAAAGGAAAGAGGATGAAAATCTAAGATCATGTCCAAAGAATAGAGCAACTTCCTTCATCCCATAGCTGAGCTGACACATACTAAATTGCTTTGGGTTAGAAATGAGGGACAATCAACCTAAGCAAAATGACAACATCCTGGCCCTTGGGCTCCAGGGTAGAGAACAACTCAACAGTGCACAGGGCAGGCATGCAGGTGAGCTTCAGCATCATCTGGAACACAGGATGTGGACCCTCCAGGATTCTCTCCATTTCTTTCCTCTGCTTCTTCTTTACCCATCACCTTCTTCCCATCTCCTAGTGGCTGCTCCAGAGGCTCAACCATCAGTTGATCTCCAGTCTCACAACTTAAAACCTCCACTGATTCCCAAGGGCAGAATCAGAGTTGGCCCCTGCTTGGGTCAATCAACTTAAGAGAACAAGATTGCCTAAGAACATGGCATCATCAACTAAAACTGCGTATATTTACAGTGTGCGTGTTGGGGAAGCAAAAGGGTGAGACACGGAAGAAAAAGGGGGGAGGTATTTATCATGGGATTGTTCCAAAGATAAAGAGGGTGCTGTTCCTTAAAAAAGGGGGGGAAGTTTCCAGACAGACTAAAAAATTTGTCATGTGCCTACCAGCATCTCATTACATGCTGAAAAGAAAAACATTTTTGTCTTCCAGATATATTTCAGGGTAAAAATTGACTTTTTTTTTTTTTTTTTTTTTTTTGCACAGCATCTCTTTCACTGTGAGACAGGTCACTTGGTCCAAAAACTGACATTCTTTCGTTGTCTGTGACAATGAATAGAACATCAATCAGTTCACTGGGAAGGTTTCTAGACTATAAATGCCTGAGATCCAATGATGCTGATAGTTTTGCTGGTTCCCAGGCCTCTGTGAATTCCCAGGTGAGCAAAATGTGCTGGTATTTCTATGTCTCCTCTGGTTAATTATTCAGAGTCAGGAAAACTCAAAATCAGTCTATGACAAGGGTACAAGGAACATTTTGTTAGAAAATCTGAGTAGCACTGTTGACATCAGCTCAAACGTGCTATTTCCTTTATTACTCATTATGAATTGGTCACCCACTAATTTGCCTTTAAACCTATCTATATTTCAAACTGACATCGATTCTTAGAATAAAATGTAGCATCTATGATTAAAATGTAATTTATTTTTCTTGCAATACCTCTGTCAAGCAGTAGTAAGACAGGTAACAGGGTCACAGATACTAGATCATCCTCTTATTAAAAAAAACTAAAAGCCAGCATCTGCATTTTGATACCACAGACTATAACATAATTTCTCAATTCCACCTCTAACACGGTTAAGAGAATTTCCAATTAAAACACAAATAACAAATTATTCTGGGGCCACATGAAGACCTTAGGCCAAAAGGTAACATTAAAAAATGTTTTACTTTAATTTTACATCTAATTTAGGGTCACTAAAAAAAGAAAAGGGGGAAGAAAAGGAAAGGAAGGAAAAAATCACACAAGTTTTATATCTAAATGCATAAAATTGAGAAATAATGCTACTTTCCAAGAATAAAACTTTGATTATCTATAGTCATCTGGGAATAAGATTTTCTGCCTATATCCACTTTTTAGATAACAAAGGTAAGCATATGATGGGACTCTTTTTCTTTTTTTTTTTTTTTTTTTTTTTAAGATTTTAGTTATTTATTCATGAGAGACAGAGGAGCAGAGAGAGAGAGAAGCAGAGGGAGAAGCAGGCTCCCAAGGAGCAGGGAGCCCGATGCGGGACTCGATCCCAGGACCCTGGGATCATGACCTGAGCCGAAGGCAGACGCTTAACCATCTGAGCCACCCAGGCGCCCCTCTTTTTCAATTGTATCATATACTTCCTTGACTTCTTCTCATCAACTTAGCAACTGGGTTGTCTGCACCAGGGTTTCTTGGGATTGTAACGTGGGTAGAGCTTCTGACCCTGCCCTAAATGACTCAGCCTGAAGTGCTTGCAAACGGCTTTGGTTCTGTAATCTCTTCCTCTGATATCCATTGAAGAATAGAAATTCCATCTTCTTAATTCGTTGCTTCTATCTGCTATTGCCTTGGGAGTATTGAAAAAACAATGTTATTAAGTTTATTAAAAGTTGGTTTTTAAAGTCACTGAGTGAGGGAGTAGAGATACTACCTATGGAATTAAAATTCAGAGAATGTATGTCAGTTAACAGCTCGATAGGTATGTTCTGGAGGATTGAATTTACTCGCCTAACCCTAAACTAAGTGAGATATTACTGGTTACTAAACATAGTAACCTAAATACTAAATATAGTTACCTAAATAGAGGTGAACGGCTTCTCTTTTCCTTTAACAATGGAAGAATTCTAGAAGAAATATCCAAAATTAGAGGCAGAAAATCTGTGTTGTAATGACACATCTAGTTACACACCTGAGTTCCAATAAAGTAAAAGCAGACATAGTGAAGCCTATCGCACCGGGAGTGGAGAGAGACAGAGTACAGGCCTCTATGCCCAGCCCTATCGCCCACTAGTGGCATGACTCTGGGCAGAAACTTACCTTCTCATTGACCTCATTCCCTTCTTCTAATAAAAGGGAGTACAACTAGATACGCAATAAGGACCGTCCAGCTCCAAAAGCCATTACTCAACCCTGACACAATGTAGGGGATTGGTTATTACCAAGAGGAATCTTTCCCAACCTTATATGATATATAAGGGTAGTTGTGATACTATGAATAATGAAGTCATGGCTATAAGGACTTAGTCAAAAGGGAAATAGGAAGAGAACCTATGAGTCAACTTACAAATTATCTACTCTAGGTGATAAAATCCAAAAAGTGCTGTAATAATAATTCTTCTCATAATTGATGCCACTCATATAATTTAAAAACTTAAGCTTCTTATGTCTAAGTACTTAATTAATCACCCTTTTCAAAGTAAATGCATAGGTGTACATGCATATATATGTTCCCCAGTCAATAAGAATACCTTAAAAAAATTCTGGAACTTTAATTAAATTATATCCTTTGGATGTGCCAATTGAAATTGAGTTGGTCAGTGGATCCCTCTGTTGAAAAACTTGTCCTATGTTTATTTGGGTGCCATCATCAGTTAACTCTACTTTTGGGATCAAAACCAAGGGTAAGATCTATGGTGGTGATGAAAATATAAAACTCTTTGGTGGACTTGACTGCAACGTAAGCAGGGACAAGAAAGAAATAGGTCTAGGGACTAAGAGTATTGAACTCTGATCTAGAAATTATAAATCCAGTTTCCTTCAAGAAAGACCTTTTACATGACAAAGGCACAGTCCAATTATATGGTTAGGATTCATCCGCATTTCTCCTCTTCAACTTGATCCAGATGCCATTAGTTGGACGAAGAATCAACTCTCCTGCTAGACCAAGCTCTTCTCTTTTCTGGTTGGATTCTACCCAAAAATGCCTCAGGATGCAGGAAAGAATGGCCTTTTCTTCCATTATGGCAAACCTTTGACCTTCAAATTAATGTAAATAGCATTACTTTAATTATACATATATCTCAAATCTGAGAAATCATAGGTCCTGTTAGAGGAAGCAAGCGATTTTATATTTTCACAGTAGGGACAATCAGAATCACTTGGGATGTTTGTTAAAAATGAAGATTCTTCAGTTCCCTTCTCTGCTCCTACCCAGTGCATCCAAATAGTTGGGGTAGGGTAGGTATCTGTGTTTGAGCAATAACCCAGAAGAATTCTGGTCATTGAAGCATGAGAATCACTACTTTAGATGGCTTTCTTATTGGGCCTTTAATTTACTACAGTAAATATGCTTCAGATTCATCCATTTAAATCTGACCTCATTTTACTAACACCTGCGTTTACATGGATGATAAAATGCTAGAGATCCTAAAGCCAAAGCGTTTATAATGCATGGTGATGTGCATTCATTTTGTTTTAAGTACTTCAGCTGTCCATATGGTAAGTCTTCTATGTTTTCATCTTGCAAGATGCAATTCTTAAAAGCAACAAACACAGATATTAGGTTGAATACAGCTAATCACTACAAATAAGTTTTCTACTATATAAAATATATTCTATTTTGATCCAAAATCAGCATGTAACTGATTGTGCTTTATGTTATGGGCTGAACTGTGTCCCCCCATATTCATATGTTGAAGCCCTAACCCTTGTACCTCAGAATGTGACTGTTTTTGCAGATAGGATTTTTATAGAGGTTAATTAACTTAAAATGAGGTTATATGGATGGACCCTAATCCAATCTGACTGGTGGGTTTTTTTTTTTTTTTTTTAAGAAGAAATGAGGACACGAAACACACAGGAAAGACCCCGTGGAGATACGGGGAGATGACCATCTATAAACCGAGCTTTAGAAAGGCCTCAGAAGAAACCCACCCTGCTGACCCCTCGATTTCAGAATTCCAGCTTACAGAATATGAGAAAATGATTATCTGTTGTTTAAGCCACACCAGCTGGTAGTATTTTGTAATGGCAGTCCTAGAAAATTAATCCTTATGACAGTCTTTTTTGGAATAGTAATGTATAGTGAGGGGGAGGAGAAAGGAAACCAGTTTTTTAAGACTGTTGCCTATGAGACACTACATCTCAAAGAAATTATTCTGAAAAACCCACTACCATGTGGGCTGGAAAGGTGAAACCAATTCTGATGGATACAAACCTATACAGTTTCTGGGTCCAGCAGAGAAGGGCACGTATGCGTATGGATGGCGTCCTTGCAAATTCTCAGGAAGGAACCGCTCGGGCTGGAACTCCTCAGGATTTGGGAAGTATCTTGGATCTCTATGCAGTGCATAGGGAATGATGATGGCTTGAGAGCCTTGCACAATTTTGTAACCCCCTGTCAAGAGGTAGGCAATATGTCATAAGAATGGAATAAGATGGACATTAAAAAATCCATTCTCCCTACTCTCCTGATTACAGAGTTCTTACCAACTTCACAATCTTCAGTAAGATTACGGGCAAATAAAGGAACAGAAGGAAAAAGGCGAAGGCTCTCCTTAATGACACATTCCAAGTATCTGAGTTTCTTCAGGTCCTCTAAGGCAGCAGGATGATCAGACTTCCCTGGTTAAAGGAAATACATGAGATGACAATGAAAGAACTCTATGGGCTTGGGGAATGGGACATCAAAGAGGAATTAATCAAAGCACCAAATGTTAAATACCTACAGCCAAAGTAGGATTTCTAATATTATACATGATAAAATGAGATGTGTTAAGTGAAAGAAACCAGACACAAAAGGTCATGCATAGTATGCTTCCATTCATAGGAAGTTCTCAGAACAGGTAAATCCATAGAGACAGAGAGTAAATTAGTGGTTGCTGGGGGCTGGAGGAAGAGGGAATGGGGTATGGCTGATTAACAGTACGGGGTTACCTTTCGGGGTGCTGAAAATGTTTTGGAATTAGATGGAGTAATGGTTGCACAACACTGCGAATGTACTAAATCATACACTTTAAAATGGTTAATTTGAGTTCTCAGAGCTTCCAGATGTGCATCTTCTCTTGGGTCAGATTCTTGGACTCTCCCCCCAACATGGCCCCTAAACACTTTTCGTTCCTGTGTCAGACAAAGACACTAAGATTGCCTCCTGCCTCCAGGCCAGAGGAGACATCAACCTCACCCTCTCTGGATGTGCCACAGGAAGGAAAAGAACAGCAAGGAGCAACTGAACATACCGATGAAGTACAAAATGAAATAGATGGACCTGAGGAAAAAGCCAGTGAAGAATGTTGAAGGGATAACAGAAATATAACAAACCACCCCAACCATGTTTTCAAAGGAGGTTGGAACTGATCACCTAAATCCCAAATTCTGGGGTCACAGCATCTGTCAGCCACCCCATTACTTGGGGAGGAAGATGAAGAGGCACTGCATTATCTGACCAGAGTCAAAGTGACCAAATTTGAAGTATTAAATGAGGTTATAGAATAGATATTCATTTTGATAAAAAAAAAACAACCCTTCCTTCAAAAATAAAGTTCTCTCCAAAGAATTTCATCTGGATGAGAATGTGATCCATCTTCAAAGCCTACTGAGATCAAATGGAAATCGAAAGGATTTGATGAGATGCTCAAGTCAAATGCAAAATAAAGCCAGCAGGAAGAGGGAGCATGAGGAACCAGAGAGCTGCT
Source organism: Zalophus californianus (assembly GCF_009762305.2). NCBI lineage: Eukaryota > Metazoa > Chordata > Mammalia > Carnivora > Otariidae > Zalophus > Zalophus californianus. The sequence continues at coordinate 186,170,274 of NC_045596.1, forward strand.
TTCTCTGGTTTACTGACCCTTCTTATGCAGGTACAGATGAGTTAGGAGAGGACATCCAAGATGGTATTTGGCCAAATCCACGACAGTACCACTTAGTTCCTGACATGGATGATGAAGAAGGGGATGGAGGAGGAGAAGATATACTAATGGAGAGAATGAGAATGAAGGAGAAGATGAGGAAGTAGGGGAGGGAGGAAAAGATGGTGGAGGAGATGACAAATGGAAGACTGATGGATTCCAATCTTCTTGTTTTAATTTTCTCCCGTCCCCTTGTGCTCAGTCATGCTGTTCTTGAAACCTCTCTTCTCTCCTTTACACCATGGTTCTCAACTTATTTGGGGGCGGGGGGGAGGGTAATACCTTGAGCACAATACATTGGGAAGAGAAACTCTACCCTTTTCTATTCCAAATTCATTTTTATCCCTTTCTGTCTCAACCAAAACTTCATATAAACAACACTCTTGTGCTCTGTGGGGGACCAAAAAAACAAAAACAAAACAAAACAAAACAAAAACAAAAACAAAAAATAATGCTTCTGCTCCCTTAGCTCTGCTAGAAGCTGGGGAGTGCTTGGTCCCCGTGTGGTAGTGCACAGAATTCTAACTCTTCTCCTTTCCCTCAATATTGGGCTCAGAGATTACACTGTGTCTTTACATGAATATGGACAGTTAGCATTTACCAATATGTATCTGTCTACTTTCTTGTACTTTTATTTATTTATTTTTAAATGGGTTTCTAGAAGATCAGGGAAGGGTGGTTTAGAGATGCTTGGGCAGGTGAAGTGGGCATCTTGACAACATGGTTTCTCCTTTGGCATGTTTAATTATGATGTTTAATGGGCATCCTTGCAGTTTAGGATGACACTTTAGAAATAAAATTCTCTCCTCGTGACTTGAGCCTTACCACTCGATGGGAGACACAGCGAGCCTGTAAGACCTTATCTGGAATTGACATTCTCTATTGTAATTATTTTCCTGTTTATTTAAAAAAAATTTTTGTTTTGGGGGAAAAGGATGATCAGTTACAAGTTGCTTTGTTACAATACAACTAAACATACACAAATAAATGGTTAATTTTATGTGTAACAAGAGGAATTAATACTTGCAACTCAATGTCCAAAGATTAGTTGCTCATGAAATTTTAGAGCTAATACTGGGGATAGAAGAAAAAGTGAGGCACCATACCATCATAGAAAACACAAGAAGGAGCAGAATAAAGCATCTAGAATAATGGTGTTTTAATTAGGTGAGATCAAAAAGTATTTGTGAGACCAGCAATGAGCTACACATTGTAGAGGATACAAAATGTGAACGTATCCCAAAATAATGTGTCAGCTTTTCAAAGACCAAATTAACTCACCACAGGCAATATGAGAGAAATTAAAATCAATACAGAAAAAAAATAAAATGACTATAGAAACAGAGCCAGTAAGTTTAGATTGTCTCCATTCCACAAAATAAAGTCTTCCCTCTTGATATGAAATTCCAGTCCTCACACCACATGAACACTTGTCCAACCTCAACACATAAACTACTTGTCCAACCTCAGCTTTCAATACGTTCCAGTATATGTTCTAAATTCTAGCTGCCCCTCACTATTTACTACTGTCCTCCAAATGTTTCCATTTCTGTGTCACTGTCCATCTGTTCTCCTCATTCTAGAATGCCTGCCCTCTCCTTTTATCTTCATTTTTCCTTTCCTAGTTCTTTTCTCTATGCAACTGCGTCAGATACACTTTGTTGGTTGGCTGACCCAAATCTTTCATTTTCTCCTCCCAGCTTTGGGAGCCACGTGATGTGTGATTAAACAAAGGATAAAAGTGATGGCACAATGTGTGGCCCCTTGTGGTCAGCTGGCAATGGCCCCTACATATCTCAAGTACTAATCCCCAGGACCTGTAAATGTTCCCTTATATGGGAAAAGGGTGTCTTTGCAGATTTGATTCAGTTAATGATCTAAAATGGGGAGATTATCCTGGTTTATACAGGTGGGCTCTGAATGTCATCACAAATGTCTTTATAAGAGAGAGGAAGAGAGCGCTTTCTCTCTCACACACAGAGAGAGAGAGAGAGAGAGAAGAGAAGGTGCTGTGAATAGAGGCAGAGATTTGAGAGATGGACCATAAACCAAGGAATGCTGGCAGGCACCAGAAGTGAGAAGGAACAGATTCCTCTGAGGCTTCCAGAAGGAGAACAACCTGTCAGCACATCGATTTAGGCTCAGCAATAATGATTTTGGATTTCTGGTGTCCAGAACTGTGAAAGAATACATATCTGTTGTTTTAAGCCACCCAGCTTATAGAATTTGTTATAGAAGCCCCAGGAAACGAATACATCCTTCATTCCCCCTTCCCCTTTCCTCTTGTCTTGAAGACAAACATGAGACCTAGAACAACAATCAAGAAGATGAAAGCCACAATGGTGAAGAACAGAGAGAAAAACGAGCAAGACTGGGCCTCTGATGACATCCCTATTGGCTTCAGCCTAGGACTCCTTACCTATAGTCCTATACCTTGTATAACTAGCTCTACAAGCAGATTGCTGGTTGTATAATAGAAATTTATGTCCGCTAGCAGACCCTACCTCTCCTCCCATTTGTGGCCGGATGCAATCCAGTATGGAACAGCTTTCCTGGACGCCCTCTAACTAACATCACCTGTTCCTCCCTGCTCCCAAAGAGCACCTTCTCCATATCACTCAAGTGCATAGCCAGGACTCCATGCTTCATGCACAATGGCTGGCTCATCTACTAAGCAGTGAGGTCCTTGGAGATACAGCATTTATTTGTGCAACCCCAGCATCTAGCCCAATGCAGTCACATGCCAGGCAGGTAGCAAATGCCTGTGAGTGAGCAGAAGAGGCCTTGCAAAGACTCCAGTACTGGAAGGGGTCCCACATGGGAGCTTTCCTGCTTATGACAGTGTCTCTACAACAGGTCCTACTGCACATCCTCGATGAGCATGAATGGCATTGGTTTCAGTGGACTTGGGACCCATGGAGCAGCTAATGATGGGGCCAAACATACCAAACACTTCTTCCAGTTCACTGTCCACCTGTTTCTGGGCTTCTGGGTAAGAACCCAATAGATACAAGGACCAGCTTATTGCTGCTGCTGTCGTATCATGGCCCTACAAATGTGAGAAGAAACATGGCTTAAGAAGCAGAGTTGTATTGAAAAGGTCAGGAATGATGACTCTGTTTTGAACTGTCTCTGGATTTGACAGCTGCAGTGTGACTCCAGAACATCACAAATTAATTGCACACAGTATCTCACCTTGGTAAGAAGCAAACATATAAAATAATCCCTTCAAGGTGGAGGTTCATGCTTAGAGAGACATTTCACCGCTACATGGAGCTTTCTACTTGGTGAGAGGTGGCTCGGCTGTGCCAATAAAGGGGCATTCCAAGGACAGCGTGCACCAGGCAGTTTTAAAGGGGGAAAAGTCCAGGGGCATCTGGGTGGCTCAGTTGTTAAGCATCTGCCTTCGGCTCAGGTTGTGATCCTGGGGTCCTGGGATCAGGCCCCCCATCGGGCTCCCTCCTCAGCTGGGAGTCTGCTTCTCCCTCTGCCTGCTGCTCCCCCTGCCCGTGCTCGTGCTCTCTTTCAAATAAATAAATAAAATCTTAAAAAAAAATAAAGAGGGAAGAGTCTGATTTTTGTGAGCCAGCTTGCCAGATCTGTACTTCTCCACTTTCCCCTCCTTTGCAAGGTAGGCTTTACCTGTCGATGCTGGACACCAGGGAGTTCTGAGCATTCTCCACAGCAAGAAGTTGATAAACATCTTCATTCTAATATGTGCTGAGTTCTAGGAAAAACACTAAGTACTTTGGCAGAAACTAACACAATTGTTCTTCACAAAAACGTCACAAAATACTTGATACTGTTATTCACATTTTTGAGATAAAATACTGAGGCTGAATGTCCTATTTCATTTAGTCTGCTACCCAGAGAAAGCTGGATGAAGCAAAACAAAGCACGGAATTTACAGGAGAGCACCGCGGGGCTAGGGCAGGGGCAAAAACCTGCGTATCTAGTGGCTGGCAGCCAGGCAATGAAAGGCAGGGCACATCCACCTTAGGGAGGAGGTCTCACTATTACAGTCGGGGGCATACCTCCTATTCAATGCAAAAAAGAAAAAAACTCAGGATTTCAAAGAATGTTAAAACTGGAAGAAAGAGATCATTCATTGGTCTGGTTGTTTTCATGAGTGTGAGAGGTCACTGGTGGGAGATGGATGTGTGCGTGCCATATATATGTATGTATGTGTAGGTATAGGTGCATGGATGACAGTGTATGTGTGTGTGTCAGTGTGTGTGGATGCACGTGTGTGTGTGTGTGTGTGTGTGTGTGTGTGTGTGTGTATACAGGGTGGAGATGTGAGAGGGTCTCTCCCCTTCAACATTGAATAACAGCCAATATCTGCTACATACTTCCTATGTGTCAGGCACAATTCTCAGGACACTTTACTTTTTTTTTTTTTTTAATTTGACAGAGAGAGAGCCAGAGAGCACAAGTGAGGGAAACACTAGAGGGAGAGGGAGAAGCAGACTCCCCACTAAGCAGGGAGCCCGATGCGGGACTCGATCCCAGGACCCTGGGATCATGACCGGACTGAGCCACCCAGGTGCCCCTCTTGGGACAATTTAAAAATTATTAATCTAATCTGTGAGGCCCGTCATCTGACAATGAGGACGCTGAAGCCCAGAAAGGCTGGATAAGGTGCCCAAGGTCACACCTCCAGGACAGGGTATGGCTGGGACTTGGCCCCAGAGACCACATGCTGAACCCCTCTCCATTTTTTAGCTAAGTAGATGTCCAATTTCTGCATAACATTTCTTTTCAATAAAGTGCTCTGCTTAAAAAAGAAGTTTGAAATCACTGCTCTAGGTCATCTCTCTATTTTACTCAGGAAAGCTGTGACAGAGATCAGGGATGACTGGAAGCATCTCATATGGCCAGTATGAACCAGGAGGAGAACCCAAGTCAATGGACATTCAACACCGCCTGCTTCCCTCTCCAGCACGCAGACTGTCCTCCCTCAGGAAGATCGGACAGAGGAGCACTAGCATCACACCCAGACGGCTCTAGGCAGAGCAGTTAACACACCACTGAGCATATGCTGAGCCGCCGAGCCGCCGAAAACCACTGATGCCTTTTGTTTTCCTCCACTTCCAAAATATTACCATGTGGTGCTTAAAAAAAGCATTTCTTTACTTGGCAATCCATACATTGACAGACTCACTCCTTGTAATATTTAATATAGTTAGTTAGAATTATCTCTGTAAAAACTGCATCTTTTATTATTGCTATTATTATTTGAAGACCAGAAATCTTTTCAGATTTACAAACTGGTTAAATTCTCTATGGGAGGGCTCTTGCTTTCTTCTTTAGTTAGGGCAGCTCGTAGTAGTAGCTAAGTACTCATTGGTAGAGGCAGAAAGAAAACAGTCTTCTTTAAAAGAAGCTAGTGAAAAAAAGAGACTCATGGGTTTTAGAGATTAAAAGGAAGCGTGAAGCGATATAGAGACTGACAGTAATTTCTGGCTGCTCTTCTGCTTGGAAAAGCCTGACAGACCTTAGGTTTTCTTGAGGGGAAAAAAAAAAAAAATGTGTCTACACTGTACCCACCATGAATCAAAGATTTTCTGAACAAGGAAATTGATCTGATACTTTATTAGGTTCTTAAATTTTATAATCTTTAATGCTTATCTAATAACTCTTCCTTAGTTATATTAAGCTACTTTAAAATTTCATTAAGGGGCGCCTGGGTGGCACAGTCAGTTAAGCGTCCGACTCTTGGTTTTGGCTCAGGTCATGATCTCAGGGCTGTGGGATCGAAAACCATATGGGGCTCCGTGCTCAGTGGGGAGTCTGCTTGGGATTCTCTCTCTCCCTCTGCCCCTCCCCCCTCTCTAAAATAAATAAATCTTTAAAATAAATAAATAAAATTTCATTAAACTTAAAAAATAATATTAAAGATTCTAAAAAATAACTGAAATTTAGTGATATCTGAAAATAACATGATGACATAGAATACCTCAAACATGAAGGTGTCAACTTCTTCTCGAACATCTTCATAACTTAGCTTGTTCCCTTCATCATCAGTCACATTTAAAAGCAAGTCAAGAAAAGCCCTTCGTTCAGTTTTGGAGGAGGAAGAGTCCTTGTCAGCACTTCCGGGTTCTTCTCTCTTCATTTCACTGGCCCGTTCAGTGATGACCTATGATTTAAACGATGACATGCTTTTGTCTGCAATTTATTATAACCTAAAAATACACTTTCCTATGAAAAGATACTAGCTTCTTTAGCTTATTTTTTTTTCTAAAACTTTCCTATCCTTGCTATTGCAACAATAACTTAGGCTCTTGTAAAAGTATAGTCAAGCCTCCTGTTCAATTTTAGGGCATTATTTGAGAAGACTTCTAAAAATGAATTTAATGTCAGGCAACTTCAGAATTTTCAAGCACTATTTTTACAGTCTTTCCATGGGGTATAGCATAATCATCTCTAGAGAGCTGAATGAGCCAACAAGATAAAAGTATAGGTGCTGGAGAGAATGCAATCCTTATATAGTAGACTACACATCGCTCTAATTACATGTCATATTGGAAAAAAGAAATAGCAATTTGCCGGTCAGTTCACCTGTTTGCTTGCTGTTCCTTCTGCTGAGACTACTCCTTCCTCCTCAGGGCTGGCTCCTTCCTTTCTTTCAAGTCTCTGCTTATTGTCACACTATCAGAAAGAGCTTCCCTGATCCCTGTGATGCTAGTCTCTAGCACTATCTTCCCAAGCCTGCTTTATTTTTTCCCATTTTCCTTGCTATCTGGCATGATGTTATACTTCCTATTTGGTGCCCTTCTCTTCTAATTCAAATGTATGACCCACATGGTAGCAAATTTGTCTTTGTTCATTGATATATTTCCAACCTCTAGAGCACTGCCTGGCATTTTGAGAACGCTCGTTATTTGCTGAATGAACGAAAGCATTAAAGCCCATCAACTCAACTTTTTTTTCTCCTATTAGGCAATTGACCAAACCTGCTACTAAATGGTTTGAATGAATAGACCCTAAGTCCTTTGAGTGCAAGATCTCCTGATGGAACCCCTGGTGCCTCGCATTCAGTATGCAATTTTCAACATTTATTAAATGAATAATACTGTTCGTCCAGTTTGAAATTCATTAATTATTGATATTGATATTAATGCATGAAAACTGAGGAAGAACTCAATTATACCCATAAAATACAAACTGTTGGCAAGTCTCCTAAGCCAGGTGATCGCTCTAGATTCATCTTTAACACAGACTGACGTCCTATATCCAAAACAACATCACTATCTCTTTGTTATCGTTGAACTGGACATAAAATAGCAATATCCAGTTAATTTTAATTTTTTCCAAGTTGAAATACTAGCATAAAGGCCCTTTGCCTTTGAAAACTACTGTCTTTCCATACATTTTCCACAAGTCCCTCATAATTCTCGTCTTGTTATTCTCTTAACACAGCACCCTGTTTGTTAATAAATATTCACAGTTCATATTGCATTTCGTCATTTTTTAATAGATAACCTCCTTTGCTAAGTGAACCTTTTTAGAGTAGGGAACATACACGTCCTACTCATTACTATATTTCTAACACTTGATAGTACATTTGCCACTTAACAAGTGCTTAATTAATATTTACTAAGTACATAGTTGAAATGTAATCATCTTGCCTACTTTTTTCCATCATTCAATTCAAATTTTATGAGGCACAGGCTCCATGGTCCTACACCGGGTATATTCATTCACAAAACATAAAAGTCAGGGATTTTAAAAAGTTCTGGAAATGGAGACTGGTGATGGCTGCATAGCATTGTGAATGTATTTAATGCCACCAAGTTGGACATTTAAAATGGCTATAATGGCAAATTTTTATATTAGGTATATTTTACCACAATAAAAAAATAAACTGAGGACTTACATTATTGGTAAAATTATGTAGGATCTCTAGGCTCCTTTTGTATTCCCGTCCTTCTTTAAACATAAGAAATAAAAAATCAAGCCAGAGCCAGGGCCTCTTCATTCTCTGATGTATCATATCACTTATTCTATACAGAGGATAAAAATACATTAGCTGATACATGGGGGAAAATGTATTTCTTTAGCACCTGTTTGGTGCCTGCTCTCAACAAGGGTAATATCTGGAAATGAGGATGATTTGTCTTAGAAGCTACTAAGAGACCCGTGTTTTATACTCAACAATGAATGCATGGACTTTTACATATCCAATGAAGCTTAAAATTGTAATGGTTTCCTTAGCAGAAGGAAGAATTCGTTATAGAACATCTTTACTAGATGGCCATCTGATGTGTGCTTCTGTTTCTTCAGAAAGAGTTCTTGACCTCCCAAGGCTGCTGTGGCTCTCGAATCACACGTTGGGATGAAATCTGCCTCTTTTTAATATCCACTCATTAGCTTGATCACTCCTCTGGAGTGACAGAATACAAGTGGTTGCCCTCTTCCAAAAAGAAGTGCTCGCCAGATACTCATTGGTCGCACAGCTGTCCCGAGTACCTCCCTTGTCATTTCCAGTGATAAAAAAGTAAGACCTCAACCGATCCTCCTCCTTTGAGACTGGCTTAGACACCAGTTCTTCAGAGATATGTATCCTGACCACCATCCATAGAACATGTCCCTCAAGCAGAGGGGCAGAGGGAGAGAGAGAATCCCAAGCAGGCTCCATGCTCAGCACAGAGCCCCACGAGGGGCTTGATCTCACAACCCTGAGATCATGACCTGAGCCTCAATGAAGAGTTGGAGACTTAATGGCCTGAGCCATCTAGGTGCCACCCCGTTTTCCTTCTCATGTCAACTTGATCTTTTCTTTCTAAGCAATTATTAGAATTTATGTTTGCATTTATTTGTTTCCATGTGTGTCTCCCTGCTATTCTTGCTGTTTGTGTGCTGCTATAAAACTAGTCAGCACCTAGGGCCATGAATGGCAGGTGACAGATGCTCAGTAAATACTTACAAAAATAAAATGAAATGAGCAGTGAACTTAAAGATAGGAAACATTAATTCAAATCCTGGCCCTGACTCTTAATAGTTGAATACTTGCCAGCCATTTTTAAAGTAAAATTGATTATTTCAATTAAAAAATAATACATACTTGGAGCAGAAACTATGGGAAAGGAGAATGAACAACAACAACAACAAAACAGTGTAAGAAAGAGAAGCACACACACAAAACAATAATAACCATAGCTAAGATTTTGGTATAATATCTTCTAGTTTTTTCTTTCTATAAATAATTTTTTTATACCTAGTGGTAATCATACTAAAAAACTTGTTTTATCTTTATCACTTAGCATCATAATATAATCTTTCAATATATTATAATAGAATCATTTTAAATTATGGCATAATCTGGGTGTGTCATGATTTACAAAACCATTCCGCTACTGGCCCAATACATACTTAAATGACTAGGTCCATTTCAGTATAAAGTTTCATTTTGAAACAATGAAAAAGATACCCACAAATTATTAGTTATAATTTTTTAAGCCCTAATCAGTAACCATTCTAAAGATAATTAAAAGGACTTCATTTACCTATAAACTGCACGGACATATTTGGAATCATCGTTTCTTTGAGCACCAATATTCTTCCCCATAGCTGTTTCTGCAAAACACAGGCAAGAAGCAACCATTCAGTTCGAGCGCATAGCCTCTGTTTATTTTCCAATGGCAAACACTTAAAAAAAAAAAAAGATATAAGTCCTGTTTCTGTCCTCAGAGATTTTAAAATTGTTCTCTCCCCCTTTTGCTTCTTCTCCTGTATATTCGACTCCCTGTTCCCGCTCCTTCTTCCCTCTGCCTTCCTGGGCATGTTGGCTCCGTGACTGTTTTGCTCAAAGCCCTCCCAGCGGCTGCTGCTTCCTAGGGGGCTGAGCAGTAAGACCACCCTGAAAAGCCCGGTATCCCTTCCAGATCCCCTCAGTCACCTACCCACTGGAATATTATTTTCTGTTTGGGCCATCCTATCTCTACACCGTAACTTTAGGAACAAATCAGTGAGACTTACCACAAATTATATCTAAGGTACAAAGAGTGATGTAAAAAAAGCAGTTAAATGCTTCTTGGTTAACATGTTTTTCCAGCTTGTTAACCAATATATTTGCTTGTTCATTCATGACATCTAAGAAATCTTCCAGAATTGTAAAATGGAAAGTGGGTGTTAACATTTTTCTCCTAGATCGCCATTTGTTTCCAGTACTAGAAACACAATACATGGTTACAAACAAGAGAAGCAACATCAGAAACAAAGTACAAATTTAGCCAAGTCAACAAAACTCTACTCATAAAGAGCTTAACCTATAGATTCTCAAATGTGTTGGTCAGAATGACGAAGATTCATAGATAGCTACAGAATGTGGATAGTTTAGATATTATTCTTTTTTTTTAAAAGATTTTGTTTATTTATTTGACAGAGAGAGATACACAGCGAGAGAGCGAACACAAGCAGGGGGAGTGGGAGAGGGAGAAGAAGGCTTCCCGCGGAGCAGGGAGCCCGATGTGGGGCTCGATCCCAGGACCCTGGGATCATGACCTGAATCGAAGGCAGATGCTTAACAACTGAGCCATCCAGGTGCCACTAGATATTATTCTATGTTACTAAAATTTAAAGGGGCACTCATAAAAATTGAAAAATTTAAGAATATTTCTAAATTTCCAAGCTCCGGGTTTCTAAAATTTATTTTTCCCCCCTCTACTAAAACCTCAGTCCTCAGATGATCCCTATGGTCTATGATTCTACTTTGATCTCTACTATCTTCATATTCTCCACAGACCCCACGAGGGTCCTGCCTTTTTCTTGGCAGGCCCTCTCTCAGAGGATGGGGTCCTATTTCCGGACTGAGATTTTGTGCTCCATATACTTTGCTGGAGATGACTGCCTTTTTCACTAGATTTTCAAGATCTGCCTGCCCCAAGTTCTTCTTTGCTTTACTCCATTCATATACCAGGACCTGACTCTTCTTGAAACATTGGTCATCATCATTATTGAGTCCCGTGGCTGGAGATTACCATACACCCTGGACTCCTGTCTGTCAGAGCCCATTGTTCTCCAGACCTTTCCTTCCAGCTTTCTCCCCTACTTCCTGGTAGCACAGTCTTGCAGACAGGAGAACTACTTTGTGGCCATTCCTGACATAACATGTTACCTACTGAAGTAACTGTTTCTATGAGACAGCTTTACAAATCTACACTGACATACCTTGTAAGAAGTCCTAGGCCAAGCCATGGTTCCAGGAACTTGTACATATAGGATTTGTCAATTTGCCTTGAACTAGTTAAAATTACCTTGGAAAGAGAAAAAAAAATTGAGAGATATATAGACATCAAAACAATTTCAACTCTAAGTTGAATTCTACCTGGCTAGACCACTACTTTTTAAAGGAACATCTTATAACTATTATTTCTCTGTGATTCATTTTTATTTCTGTGCCTTAAAGAAAGTCAGGTAGAGTTTTGAACATAGAACTGTCATTCAGTCTTGGGACTAGATGGAGTTGAGAAAAAGGAAAATGTCCAAGATGATGCCCTGGATCCTACCGTGAACTAGGAGCCAAGTGGAGTCATTTATTGAGGGTGGGAGAGCAGGAGAGAGAAGATAAATGAATCCAAGGATGACCATGTCCAGGGAGATGGAAATCACAAGTTCATTTTGGGGCACATTGACTTGGAGACATTCAAGTTGCTATGGTCTGAAACAGGAATGATGCTCAGGATAAAGACTTGACCTAGAAGTACACATTTGAGTATCTCCAGCATGTGAGTAACACTGAAAGCCATGAATGTGATCAGATCACCTAGAATCCAAGTGGAGGAGAGGGGATGAGTATTTAGGTCTGAGCACAAAATGCTCCCCAGGCTCCTAACTCCAGTCCTGCACTCTGGACAGATCTCTCACACACACACCAGACCTGCTCATACCAAGTCAGCAGTGGCTGAAATCCTGCACCTGTCTCCTCACTATCTATTCTGAACCAGGCTGCTACAGTGTGGTACAGAGAAAGTCAACATCTTCACTGCAATAACTAAGAAATATCCCAGCATTATTGCCTAGGAAGTTATGTTTAATTTTGTTCCAAGAAGCTCTGTTTATCCAATTCTTACTCCCTGACCCAAATCCTTTTCTCATCAAACCACAAGATAATCTCCCTGGTGTCATAATGTTAAGTAAAAGGTATAGAATCTTTTTGAGCAGCTATCTCAACAGCATGGATCAATGATATCTACCCTATCGATATCAGGGGAGCATTCTTTTTTAAGAAAATTAACTTGGAATAATAAATTTGTAACAGATCTGAAGCTCTGATCACCTTGAGAAAAACACTCATACTTTATTAGTCTTACATTTTTGGACTCCTGAAACAGTGCCTGGCAGATAACATGTGTGTTCACCTTACGGAATAATCTATTTATGGTTCTACAAAACTATATCCTTATGCAGATTTTCCAAAAAAAAAAAAAGGAGAACAAATATCTTGGATCTGATAACAAATGTATACAGAGGCTGCTTTGTCCAGAGGCTGCTACCCGCCCCAGGATTTAGACAATATCTGGAAAGCATTAAATGGCACCCACATAGCCAAAAATATGTAATGAAACGCTGAATATACTGAATTCAATTAAATATAAGAACACTGTTGCTATATTTATTCTGATGAGATTCTCACACCATCAGACATGCAGTGGAATAGTGGTCATATTGACCGTGCACTCACCTCTACACTTTCTGCATTATAAATGGCCACTATTGGTATGGGCCCAAGCCAGAGTTTCACTAGTGGTTGATGTCGGTATTCTTCGCTGTAACAAATGATCTGCTGAAAAAATTCTGGGAGAAAATATTTAATTTTCAATGAGTTTCTTGTGTCTTTTGAGTTGTTGTTTTGTTTTGTTTTTTATTTACTTCGGGCAAGTCACTTCATATTTCCCACATCTCTCACATCTTCAAGGTAAACTACACAGTCCCTATTTAATGACATGACTGAATGGGGAGGGTAATTTAATTATGAGTAAGATAACATCCAAGCAACATGCACCTCCAAAGGACCCAAACCCTACTCTCAAGGATCTTCTAACCATGGAAGATGGTCACTTTTGTAACACCAGAGAAAATGACATGGTTGCTAAAAGACAAGTTCTGCTCTGAGGAGTTATTGATTCTCATTGAGAGGGCTGAAAAAATTTCATGAAGGAGATGGCATTTGAGCATTAAAAAATGAGTTGTATTTTTATAGGCAGAAAAGGGGAAACAGGGGCTTACAGAATGTAAGCCAAGCAGCAGAAACAGCAGAGCAGAAGCACGGAGGTCTGGAAATTCCCCAAAGGTGCAGCCAAAGCATAAGATGGGGTGATACCATTGGAACAGGAGATTGGAGTGTTGGAGGGTTTGATTTTCTTTTATACACTGTAAGGAGTAATTGGAAGTTTCTGATGAGGACTAGAATGACTGGAGTCACATTTTAGGACAATAACACTAATGTGGTGAGATCACCTGGCTATACTGAGGCCACTGAGGGTGGGGAAAAGGCTGGGATTCAATGCTGCTAGGGTTAGGGGCATTGGCTGTGCAATATGGCAGGCCCTTGTTTTAGGTGTGGGGAAATGATGACAATCCCAACTGCAGCATCAAAGTAGTGTGGAAAACTTGGGAGTCAACACTTTTCATGTTGCAATCCATGAGGTCCCCCTCTGGGGAATGCAGTATGGCATTATGAGAGATCAAGCCATGACAAAACTCTCTGTGAGGAAATGCCATATTGATGAATGTCATCTGGGTAGAAACAAAGGACAGTAGCCAGTGACTAAAGAATTAATATACAGGGTCCAGACCTCAAAGAAAAGACATGGCAAAGGTTAGACATGCTTTCAGAACACAAGTCGAACAAGATGAAGTTAAGGGAGGATTTGAGTCCCAGCTGGGGAATTGATTACATGTCAGGAAATGGGGCAGAAACTGCTGGGAAAATCTAGGTAGGAAGGGGTGGGGAGGGGCAGGCTAGTTGGTAGGCATATGGGAATTCAGGGCTTCTTCTGGACAAAGGGAATGCCTGATTAACAACAGCAAGGCTAATTCCAACCCCACTGTGAGGCTACTAATACGGTACTTAAGATTTTTGACAGAGCTATTTTGACATAGATATTTGGGCACCAAGGACAAATGGACGTGGCATAAAAAATGAACCATTCAACTTTTCAGCTCTTTTTCAATGCCAATATGTGTACATGCTTAGCCCATCTCTGCTCCTCATTCATCAGTAAGCTTCACCCATCAGGGCAGGCTGCACAAAATGCAGTAGGAGAGGAGCTAAGGCTCACGGATGTCCATGACATATAATGCTAAATAAACACTAATGATTTTTTTTAAAAGTGCATATTTCGGCACATCAAAACCGGTAATAATCATCCTAAAATAGCTAACATCCATTATGTCATGTTCATTTACTGCAGCAAGTTATTATATGTCAGAGCTAGTGTTAAGGTTCTTGGGACATTGTCTTTTATGCCTCACCACAGTTAGAGGAAAGGCACTACTATTATTGTCCCAATTGAGGAAACTGTGCACAGCTAAGTAACTTGCCCAATATCACAGAGCTAGTAAATGACAGAATCTGGCTTTGTACTTAAGGCAGTTAAGATCCTACAATGTGCCATCTTAACCATTACACCCTATTGCTTCAAAATGTCTCCTGGTCCAAACAGTTGTCAAAGTTTCTATGAAAAGAGCTGGGTCAAATCAACAGTGTCAAAATACCACGCTTTGTGATAATCACCAGCTGCCTTGGTCTGATCTGACAGAGGAGACAGGAAAGTGTGAGCCCGTGGTTTGACGGTATCGGGTCCAATATCAGAGAACAGTTGGAAAAGGCATGTGTTGACAATGGACTAAAAAGCAAGAGATTGGTTTGAAAGGCTAATGAAAGGTCAACTGCAGAACTCCAGGTGAGATTATTGAAGCCAGAATTTGGACAGTGGCCACAAATCAAAAGCATAGCCTCCTGCCCAAGAGACAAGGTCACTGAGAACAGGGACTATATCTTAGAATAATCCTACATCAACCACTTTGTTTAGCTCAATGTTGGGTACAAGGCGGGGCTCCATGTTTGATTGAAAATTAAGGAACTTACTCTAACCAAGTTCTAGACAGTGATCTAGAAACACCATGCATTAAATTTACTCCTTAAAATAACTCTGTCATACAGTTACGTTTACAAGTAAAGGGTTTAAAAAAAGCCCCTCTAACTTAGCTTTCATATTTATTTGCCTTATATATTTTGGTGCTCGTCTGTTAGGTGTATATATATTTATAAATGTTACATCTTCTTGTTGGATTGACCCCTTTATCATTATGGAATGCCCTCTTGGTTTTTTATTAATCTTTGTCTTAAAGTCTATTTTGCTTGGTAGAAGTACAGCTTCCCAGCTTTCTCTTGGTTTCCATTTGCATGAAACATCTTTTTTCTATCGCTTCATGTTTGGTCTGTGTGTGTCCTTGGGTCTAAAGTGAGTCTCTTATATGCAGCATATAGATAGGTCTTGTTTTTCTATGCATTCAGCCACACCATGTCTTTTGGTTGGAGAATTCAGTCCATTTACATTTAATTATTGATACTGCCATTTTGTTCAGTGTTTTCTGGCTGTTGTTGTAGTTCTTCTCTGTTCCTTTTTCTTCTCTTGCTCTCTTCCTTTTAGAGAGTTTGAAACAACTTCTCAAATTTAAAGTGAGCAGAGCTTTGCCTGATGCCAAAATCCAGTACTTGCTGGATTAAAAAGTCCCTTTTTAAAAGCCAGTATATTGTCATTCTCTTCACCCAGAAAGTAACTCCAGGGAGAATTATTTTAAATATTCCAATCAACTCACCGTCTATTTTGAAACAGGTCTCATTTACTGGAGATTTCAATTCTTAAAAAAATTTCCCAAAAGAATATGATGAGATTTTTTAAAGCATGTTATTTCTTTTTGGGGGTGGGAGATTAATACTTGTACACAATTATTTTTTAATGCTATAAGGCCTCAGGGTAGAAGGAGAGGTTAGCTCTGGTTTTAATATCAACCAAGATAATTTTTACAAACATGGTTTTCATGTATCTAAATGCATTATTGGATCACTTGTAACATTAGTCACACTGGTGTTTAGGTGATGAAAAGTTAACTTGGATTTCTTCTGCTAGAAAACATTTTCAATATTTTGATAAACACTCCCCCATGAGGCCTTGTCTATTTCTGTGAAGTTGAAATGACAGCCTTTTGGGGGTGGGTGGGGGGGTCAGAGCTGAAAAAGAATGCCTCAAGCTTTGGAGCTAATGTTCAACTTGTAAAACTGTTATTTATAATTAATCTGATGTGAAACTAAAGGTTGTGGCCCTAGGCTTATTTTAGAATACTTCATTTTGTGCAAATTTTTTCAGCTCTGGGTATCCCAACGTATACACCCATTAAAATGAAGTGAAGTGCTAAGATCTAATGCACTGTCCCCAATGGGAAACTGTAAATACCAGGTACTTTTGAGAGCTTTCTAACTTAAAGTGTTGTGTTTTGTGTGTGTGTGTGTGTGTGTGTGTGTGTGTGTGTGTTTGCTTTCTCATCAACAAAGCATAAATCAATCTCTTCAAAAAGATATCGGTAGAAAACAATTCACTATTTAATAACTAAGGCCTTTAAAACATGCCGTGTAAGTTTGCCAGAAGGCCCTGCCCTCATAGTTAACTGTTATTATGTAACCTCCTTAAAAGGACTGAAATAAGAAGGTCGAAAAAGAAAGTTGTGGTCGAGTCTTGTGATGTGGGGAGGGAGAGAAGTCTCACATCAATCCCTAGCCTGATTTTCCAGAGGGCGGTGGGTGGATGGAGAATGATGGTACTGTTTTAAGCTACTTGCCCAGTTCCAGGGAAGTTTCTGCCCTTCAGGCTTTAACAGACAAGAGACAAGACTGGCAGTGTTTCGAGACAGGAGTAGCTAGGAAGTGAGAAAGAAGAGAAAAGGCAGAACAAGAGTTTAGAAATACTGCGTTCTAGCCTATGCATAAAGAAGAAGTTCACGTGAAACAGGGTGCCCTAACAATTTGATCAGGTGTCACAGGGCAAACTGGATAGAACTGGGAATCCACTCTCCAGCGGGTGACAGGTTCTTCTTTCTCCTAACAAGCAGGACCGCAAGCAGAGGTGCTCTCGGCTGCCGAGAAGGCGGGCGCGCGGGGAGAAGGTGCAGAGCCGGCTGAGGCCCCGAGGAGGTCCCGCACCCTGGGGCTTCCTGCCAGGCGCGGCCCCGCCGGCAGGGAGCCCCCCGACCGCCCGGGGGGCAGCTGGCGGGCCTGGGCGCGGTCCCTTACCTCTCCCGTCCGGCTTCATCCACAGCGAGTGTCCCACGAACGGGTAGGCGCCGGGTAACGTGGGGAGGGGCCTCATCTGCTGCCATTTCCGCGCGTAGCTAGCCAGCATCTGCAGGAGGTTCAGGATTAGGGTGGCGCCCCCCACCGAGATGGCGCTCAGCGCGCCCCACATCAGCAGCTTCGGCCCCCAGTGTACCAGCCACAGCGCCAGCATCGCGCCAGCGGTCTGCTCCGCACAGGGATCGAGACTGCCCGGAGGGCAGTGGCGGGGTGCTGGTCCGGCCCCTGGAGGTCAAGGACGCTGGTCCTGGGAGGAGTTCCGGGACTCCGCAGGGATGCCAGCGCGCCCCAAGGGGTAAGAGGTGGCGCCCGGCCCGCTCACTCCCTCCTCCTCCTCCCACCGCGGACAGGCCCAGGCCTGGCCTCCCTGAAACGGGGACCCCGAGACCCAGGCTTCCCGCTGCAGGGGCCGCCCTGGGCCTCGGGACTAGGCGGGAGCCTCGCAGGCTCCAGGAAAAGCACCGCTGGGGTCGTTACTGTGCTCGGCAAAAACCTACGTAATGCACACGGGCCTCTTTATTTGGTCAAGCAGAAACCAAAAGACCCGGGAAAACAGCTTCGGGGTTCCATAGAGTGTTGCTGAATGTAAATGGAGGCACTTAAGTGAAGTGGGAGGAGAATGAGAGTGAAATTTGAGGCAGCCGCGCGTGGCCCAGGTGGGCTGAGCTTTGGGTTTTAGGTCCATCATGATGCTGGTCACAGGAGAACTCCAGCTAGAAGACACCAATATGTGTAAAAATTGAAATAAAGAGGTATCTGGTTTGAAATTCAACCTTAGGAGCTTTTTTTTTTTTTTTTTGTTCCCCCCTTCCCCGCCGGCAGGGTCTCTAACCTCATGCTTCCTTGCACAACCCTGCAGCGTTCCACTCTGTTAGGACTGGCTGCCTGTCCCCGGGATTGCACCCAGCTTCTGCATCATTCAGAGCACGATCTACTCTGATCTACGGGAGTTTTAGGGACAAAACAACCGTAGAAGCACCCGTTTTCAGTTTGCCTCAGGTGCCTGATTGAGAAGGGAAAGCTGGGTTGCTGTGATCCAAATATTTTCCAAAATATTCTTGGGACCCTGAAAAGCCAGCACCTAAAAGAACAAGTCAGGGAAAAGGTCACCGCCTTTGAAAGAAGTGGAAATCAGAGAAGCTGGGAAAGGAGGTTTTGTTAAGGAGACAGTAATTATGACGTAATCCCAAAAGAGAATGAAGACCAATCACTGAGCCTGCAGAAGGAAAAGGACAGTGACAAGGATGCTGGAATTCTGCCCAAGGGTTGTGTTCCCTAACTCCCAATTTCCCTCTTTTTCTCAGCCTGGGCTACCTCAATCGTGCCTTAACCCTAAAAATAAAACTGTCAGTTATTTTACCCGCAAACATGGGAAGTATACTTGGTTGTAGCAGAGAACTGCAATTTGAGGCATACGAAAGACAGCAAAACCATCGACAAGCCCAGAGAACGAAGAAGAAAAAAAATCCCTCTTTTATAGAGGAAGGAGGGAATTGGGAGTGTGTTAGAAACAAAAAGTCCATTGGCTAATGTGGGAGTTCCAAGGGTAGTGGCTTCTCATTGGCTGAACTGTGACAGTCTTTCATTGGCTGTGCTGTTGCTAGGGGAGGAGAAAAACTTTTCTCCCTCCCTCCTGGGATAGTAAAGTAGTATCACTTGCGAGTACCTCTCTTTGTGTTGGGTCTGCAATTGAGGATGAATGGTAGGGTGCGAGAGCCCGGCTGGCCTCCCGCTCCATTTCCGATGAGGTTTCCCCCCCTTTTTTTTCATATAGAGTCTTTTTAAAAATTTTTTTTATTCTGTTATGTTAATCACCATACATTACATCATTAGTTTTTGATGTAGTGTTCCATGATTCATTGTTTGCGTGTAACACCCAGTGCTCCGTGCAGTACGTGCCCTCTTTAAAACCCATCACCAGGCTAACCCATCCTCCAACCCCCGTCCCCTCTAGAACCCTCCGTTTGTTTAAGGGCTTGGGCTGGGAGTGCCCCTCTCCTGGTAGCAGGTCCCTAAACTATAGCAAAAGTGTCAAGGAAGCTGGTAAGTTTAGACATGCTCTGGATTCCTACTTTGCTTAATTAGATTAGTTTTATCTGCAGCTATTGTATAGGTTTCACACAGGCATTTACAGGGCCTCTTTGAAGTAGAGAGAAACACTGCCTAGGGCTTTTCTCCAACTGATTTTTTTTTTTTTTTTAAGTCATCTGTTAAGTACCAGTGTGGAAAGAGGCTCATGAAATACTAAGTGGAAAACTAATAAACAACTTGCAGAACTGAATATATAATGCATGACATCTTTATATAACTGCAATATATATTGCAGAACTGAATATATAATGCCGTGTCATCTTTGGGAGAAAAAGTTTCTTTCTCTACAGCTAAACGAATGTCTAGAAAGAAAAATGCTGATCAATTCTATGGAGTGGGAATGGAGAAGGACTTACACTATAAGTTGTCTTTTGTCTTTTTGTCTTTTAGTCACGTCTATATTCTTGTCTTCTACTCACTTCTATATTATTTAATCACGTTAAGACCTTAAGAAAATGTATTTATTTAGGGCGCCTGGGTGGCTCAGATGGTTAAGCGTCTGCCTTCGGCTCAGGTCATGATCCCAGGGTCCTGGGATCGAGTCCCGCATCGGGCTCCCTGCTCCTTGGGAGCCTGCCTCTCCCTCTGCCTCTCTCTCTCTCCTTCATGAATAAATAAATAAAATCTTTAAAAAAAAAGAAAGAAAGAAAATGTATTTATTTAATCTATTTAAGTATATCACATTATTTTTATTTTCTTCCTCTTCTAAAGGATTGAGTCCACATCTCCCTTTAGATCCATTCCCCTGCTCACCTTTACAGAAAAATCCCTCAAAAGACTGGCCATGCCTGTTGGCTTCAATTCCTCTCCTCATAGTCTCTCCTGAACCCTCTGCAACCAGGCCTTGTCCATTTCACTAACACAGATCTTGTCAACGTCACCAGTATCTTCCCTGTGGCTAAGTCTTCAAGTAATTTCTTGGCCCTTATCAACAGCATTCAACATATTTGAGTCCTTGTCACCTCCTTGGAAAATTCTTTTCCCCCACGTGACTTTGAGCATTCCACGTTCTTTAATGTTTGTTCTCCCGCACCAGTCATTCCTCACCAGTCATTCCTTCTCAGTCGGCTTTGCTAGTTTCTCTTCACATCCTGTTGCTCTAGATGTTAAGAGGCCCAGGGCCCAGAACTTTGTTTTCCCTGCATGTCTACACTCAGGCTCTTGGTTATTTCATCCACTTTGGCACTCAAATACCATCTAGATGTTGACAGTTGCCAAATATATCCCTCCAGTCTGTACTTCTTCTCTAAACCCCAGGTACAGTTAACCAAATGTCTCAACATCCCCACTTAGGCATCTAATAGGCATCTCTCTCTTTTTTAAAAAAAAAAAAAATTATTTATTTGAGAGAGAGAGAGAGAGAGAGCCTGAGCAGAGGGTGGGGCGTAGAGGGAGAAGGAGAAGCAGACTCCCCACTGAGCAGGGAGCCCGATGTGGGACTCGATCCTAGGACCCTGGGATCATGACCTGAGCCAAAGGCAGATGTTTAAATGACTGGCAGATGCTTAACCAACGGAGCCACCCAGGCGCCCCTCTTATAGGCATCTCAAACATGACATTCACAGCATGCTCCCTAGTGTTAAGCCAAAGCCTGGGAATCAATCTTGATTCCTTTTCATCACAGTCCATATACAATGCAAAAGCAAATCCTATTGACTCAAATTTCAAAAGATATCCAAAGTCCCTTGACTCCTCACCAGCTGTACCACTATCATCTGATCCTGAACACCCTCTGGAGTCAGATTATGTCACTCCTCCTGAAAACTCTCCAGGGGCTTCCTATTTCAGATAATTTACCATTTCCAAGGTCAAAAAGGATTTTAACCCTTCGGCTCCAATTACTTCACCGATCTCATCTCCTGTTATATTACCCGCTTGCTAATTCCATGCCATGTCCCACTGGCCTCTTTTCTGTTCCTCAAACCTCCAGGTGTGCTCCTGTTTTAGGACTGTGTGTTTTTTCCTGCCTGGAATGCTTTTTCATATATACATGTTTCTTTTCTTATCTTCAAGTCTTTGCTCAAATATTACCTCTGCAATAAAGCCTTTCCTGACTATTTTATCTAAAGTTGCAGCTCTTTCCACTGTTACCTCACCCCTTTTTATGTTTCTTCACAGCACTATTGCTACCTGACCTTGCGTTATGTTGGTATCGATTTGTTTATAATCGTTCTCCTCTGCTAGAATCAAAGTTCTATTAGGGCAAACACTTTGGACTTCGTCTTGTCCAGTCCCAATGCTTAGAAAGAATCTGACACAAAGAAGGTGCTTGATGAATATTTGATGAAATAGTAAATCCATGATTATCACACAGGAATGTCATTTCCTGGGGGGGAAAAAAAGCTTATATTGGGGTATTCATAAATGAGATAAACCCTCCCAAACATGTATGGTTATGTATTTTTAATTTACTGGGAAAAGTATGCTATGCAGTTAGAAATAAATGAGTGAATAACCCGTGTATTAGAAACTGGAGAGGTACACAGATATAAAAATTGGGAATGGAAAGAAGTTTTATAAGTGTAATGAAGTCTTGAAAATTCTTTCAATACTTTTATTAAAAATTAGAGAGCTAAAATTCCTGAATAAGATCTGTGGTCATAATGAAGCAGGGACAATAAAAATATAATACCCACATGTTTTATGACATTTTATAAAAATGTACCTCATAATTGGCATGGAAATTCCATTCTAGTTCCAGTATGGATACTTCCGTTGATATTAAGTTTATAAAATTTAGCCGTTTTCTATGGTATTTTACATGTTTTATATTTTTATTTTTTTCTTAAGATTTTATTTATTTGTCAGAGAGAGAGAGAGAGAGAGCACAAGCAGGGGGAGCTGCAGGCAGAGGGAGAAGCAAGCTCCCCACTGAGCAGGGAGCCCGATTTGGGACTCGATCCCAGGACCCTGGGATCATGACCTGAGAGGAAGGCAGGTGTCCCTGTTTTTATATTATTTTAAAATTCCTTCATTTCTTCCTGGTTTTGGATGAATTAACAGACATTTCAGTAAATGTAGTCATTAACCTTCATTTAAAAACTGATCTCAGGAGTTACTCAACTTGTCTTTTTTAATTTTTAACAGAGAAATTCTAAGACTCATTTATCAAGGTAGATTATTATGAAAACACTGCCCCAATTTTTCCCTAATCAGTTCAAAAAGCACCATCCTTGACATAAGCATTATTTACTAACCTCTAAATCTCAGTTAACCTATAAATAAAATATTATCTTTAATACAGGTGTAAAAATATATGCTATAAACAAGTGTTTTTAAAGTCAGTGGCAGAGCCAAGTCTCCGTTATCTCTAAAATCATACTTTATCCTCTTCTTGAAAAGATTTAGAAGATGCAAATCGGGATCGCTGCACCGGGTTCTATCTTTGAAAGCATTTTTATCAATACATATATAAATAATAGATGATCATTTACAAAACTCAGAAGCCACATAAAGTAAAGCTCCCATAAAATATATTCAGTGGTTCTGCATGAGAAAATAATTTATCTTGGATACTCTACCTTAGTGTTAGTTTAGAATGAATACCATTTTCCTTCTAAGAAGTCTGCGCTGATTGGGGAAGGAGTTGCATGGTTCCTGGAAATGGGCAGAAATTAGCCTGAGTGGGTCTGTTAAGAGCAGGGTGGATAGAAAGGGTACAATTAGCCATAATTAGGGACCAGAGAAACCAAACTAGAGGCCCTCAGGAACCGGGACTCCAGACTGCTCCCATGCCGAGTAATGCCTCATATTTGGGGGCTGCTAAGTTAAGACCAATATTTTCGGGGCATCTGGGTGGCTCAGTCATTAAGCGTCTGCCTTCGGCTCGGGTCATGGTCCCAGGGTCCTGGGATCGAGCCCCGCATCGGGCTCCCTGCCCGGCGGGAAGCCTGCTTCTCCCTCTCCCACTCCCCCTGCTTGTGTTCCCGCTCTCGCTGTGTCTCTCTCTGTCAAATGAATAAATAAAATCTTAAAAAAAAAAAAAAACCGATATTTTCTCTTGAAAGTTTCTGTAAGCTAATGTTGAGGGAGAGGTTAGAAAATTCTCAAAATGCTCCAGTCTGCTTTGTATGGGTAACTGAGCATTAAAAATATTACCTAGAGTTACAGAGCTTTGGCCATCCATCTACCCCCTAACATGCTCCATTACTATAAGAAATGAGTCAGGAATGTAAGGGAGAAATGATCAGTCAGAGGCACGATGACTCTAGCTAGCATCATGTTTGTTCTGTCACTCCGTGGTCAAGGACGACGCTAATTCCAGTCCCAACACACTTTTCAATTGCAGACATCTATAAATAGGCCAAGATCCTCTTTTCTTACAACCAGAAATATGTCTGAAAATAATTTATTATACATTTATATGAGGATAGATAGATAAACTTTCATTTTGGATTAATAAAAAATTGATAAAATATAAGTATTGATAGAAAAAAGGAAATTATGGTGATTTGAGACCTGAGAATCTAAAAGTGAGCCTAAGGATACAAGTCTCTATAGAGGAAAAACATGGGGTGGGGGAGCAAAGAAAACGGCCCTAGAGCCCGGCCTCCAATCGTCCACTTCTCCTTGGCATCCCCTGTTCCATTTTCCATATGACTAGCAAATAGGGACACATGCTCTGAAGGAAAAGGAAGCAGGGCAAAGGGACAGAGACGAGAGAGCTGCTACTTTAGGCGGAGGGATCGGGAAGGCTTTATGGCAGAGGTGACATCTGAGCAAAGGTCACACTGGGGTCAAATAAGGAAGAGGTCTGCTGAAGCCTTCCCTCCAGTGGATCAACACCTTCGCCTGCAAACAACGAAGAGGAAACCACATGCAATATATTTTAATTATGGTTTAAAAATCAATAAGTTTGGGCTACTTTTGAATAAACTGTCCGAGTTTGAGCAAGAAAACCAGTAAAACCTGATTGGCTCGGGAGGCAGCCACTGACATTCCTCAAAGAAGCTCGTGACTAAAGTACTTTTTAAAAAAAACAGGTGTAAGAAAGTCAGCGCAATGATTAGGATCATCTGAACCTTAGTTAAACTGGCATATTGTACCAAAGATGGCTTCGCTATTTTCTAGAGAAGGTTGTGATATCTATTAGTGACCAGGATTTTGATGGATCAATGACAGAATGAGACACAAAACACACATTTCAAAACACAACATTACAAAATGGCATATTCCTAGATAATATCCTCTCACATTGTTAAGTAGTGTGTGTAAACATACACTAATTACATGTGTGTCTGTGTATAATTGATAAAATGATGGATGATAAACACAGATCAGATTCTTCTGAGCAAAGCCTAAAGAATCTCTGTTGGAATGCTTCCAATAGAGAAGGTTGGTGAATTTGACTTGTATTCTCTTTGCAATGCAAGTGTTCAAAATTAAATTGTTTATTTGTTTGCATTTCTCTCACACAGGCTTACATCTCACTGTCAGACAAACAGATACATAATATAATACTTGTTCTTCCATTTTTCAAGTGACAAATGGTGTGCTGAGGCTTTGAAGTCCAAGTTCCATCAAGAAGCCACTTGGAATCTCTTTCTTGTAGTCAGAGTCATCTTCTGAAAAGATTTAGGCGGATATTGTGAACCTGAAACACCAACCAAAAAGTAACTCTCATTAAAATGTTCATAATTCCAGCTCTCAAAAGGATTCCATGCAGATGATATTTTTAAAAAAGAAAAAAACTATTTTCATGTCACTTGTACATAAACCAGGAAATAGACAAAAACTGTTGTTTGGGGTCCTGAGAAGAAAGAAGGGGGCTCCCTTCCACCAAAGCCTCGGTGCTGGCCCTGTGTACTCTGAGAGCAGGTGGGTTTGCTAGAACCTTCTACCCAGAGGTGGATCCCTGAGGCCCAGGAAGTTGAGTGGTTAGCTCTGGTGGTCCTACTACTTCCTGGGGACTGAGGCAATGTCAGCTGCCTGAAGACATCCTTCCCACTGTTGGGGATACCCCACAGCTTCCCCTTTTCTCTTTTTTTTTCTGCCACAGACCAAATGTTGATAAGTTAATAGCTCCTGTTGTTTCTGACCTGGAAGCAAAGGTTAAGAAAGAGATTACACACCTGCTTCTGAGAGGAAAAGAAAATAAATGCTTAGAAATACAAGAATATCTCTCTCATGTACCCTCAGTTACTCTTATAGAAATGAAAAAGGCTTCTGACCATCAATAACAATAGTCACAAAATTATCGATAAGAGAATATACTGACTTGGTATTGGGGGAAAATTAAGTGTGCAGATTTAAAACGAATTCAGAGCCCAGTTCCCTCTCCAAACCTCTAATCCTGTGTGCCCAGCAAACTATTAGATAGCTCCAGTCAACATGCTACGGGCAACATCTCCAAAAATGAATTCATCAGAATTCCATGAGCTCTCTCCTTCAGCACCACGGTCTCCTGGCCACCCATGGAATCTTTCTCTCTCTCTCTCTCTCTCTCTCTCTCTCTCGCATACCACGTGATGCCCATCCTGCAGGGCATGGCTCTTGGCTCCTCTGGGAAGCCTCTCTGTCCGTTTACCCATCTGCATATCCAGCGGGCGGTCCTGCTCACCTCCCTCGTGGTCCTTTCCCTCTTCCCTACTACACTGAGTGTTCCTTGAGGCACAGACCAAAACATCCTCGGTGTTTGAATGCTGGCCCTCAGCACAGAACGTGGCACAGAACGAGCACTTGGCACATTGTTATGTATTAATAAACACGCTTTGATGCCTACTTTCCTCCAACCATCTACAAGTCAGACCGATACTTATAACATGGCATGGCTGCCTTTTAGAGAACAAATTACCATCACTGACAGTGAGAGTGAATGATGCTAGGGAATATACAAAGAAAAGCAACAGAAAGTCACAGTAGCTTCGTGCTATTCACATAGGAGAAAAATTGTAAAGGGCTTAAGAATCTTCGACACCACTGCGCTACAGAACTATAGAAGGGCTGGTGTAAACAGTGATAAAATTGCTCTGTTGTCCCAGGGCTTCCCTTTTACCAGATTTATTTTTTAAACTATAGCATTTGCCTTAAAATAGCAAATCATCCTTTACGTTTCAGATTATCTAGATACAAATTATTCATAATTTTTAAACAAGAATAGATGCCTGGAATCTAGCTAAGTCCTTTGCATACGTTTTTCCAACAATGGTTTTATCCACCCAGCCTATTACAAAAGAGGAACCTGAGGCCCAGAGAGGCTGAGGCTCTCCTAAGACAGCTCAGCAAGTAGGATGGAAAACAGGCATTTGATTCCAGAATATCACAACTCATGACGACCCTATGTTGCCTCCTTAAACAAAAATGCTGGCAACAGTTTGGAAAACTGAAACATCAGTGGCCTGAATTCGGACTAGAAACTTTACTCTAAAAATAGCTGAAAATAAGTATTTATCTGTACAACTCTCCATTATAAAATAGAATATTTGTATTAATTTTATGAAGCATTTTTATTATTAGGTCTTCAAAGAGAACTAAGATTAGGGTTTCATGGAAAACATGAAAACTCTATTGCAGAGAGAGACACTGACATTTCTCGTAAGACTCATGAGACAGAATTTTCCTTTTGCTGAGAGTGAGGGCTCTGATTTAATGAAGAGCGTTTGGGCACATTTCCCCCTTTATGCCGAATAGCAGATAGGTGCTTATCTCTGCGGTTTTGCTCTTTGTAGGGACTTCTGTGTCTGGACATAGCAGAGAAACACTTGGTATTTCCTCCTACATGGTCAAAATAGTCCCGTTAAGGTAGATAATCCTCAATTTCTCTTTCCAAAACCTGAAACCTCACCTATTATATCATTTTATTTATATGTGGAGAAAACCGACCTGTGAAGAAACTCTGACTTGTCCATGTGTGGCCAGCAAATTCCATCAGGGTCAACGAACCTTTCCGGGGAGTATCTAACTGTTGGAAGAAAAATAAAATGAGGGATGAGTTTTATTGTTTCAGACATTTTCAAAAATCATATTTAGGGTTAACAGGCAACCCACCCGAAATGCATGGGTCGTGCTGGGTCTTGAAAAGTGTTCTATAGTCAGAGATCTCTCTCGAAGAGGCGATCGCTTTGAACTGTCAGGAATTGCACTTAGCACACGGTTTTGTGGCTGCCTCCCTCTGTACTGAATAAAGGATAATATGTTCTGGTTTAAGGTAAATGCAATCCTTAAAAAAGGCAAAAGAAGAACTCTATGTGCTCATTCACTTGTTAATTCAAAACTTTTATTTATATACTGTGAAGTATAAGGTCCATCACACATGAATATCAATATACATTTTAATTATGTAATTTTCTTATGTAACCTGATTAAATGGTACGGACCTCAGAAATAAACATGGATTCAGAAACTTAACCACCTAAAATTCTTACTGTTAAATTATAATAGCCATGTAATTTTGCATTTGTGAAGCATCAGACTTTTTTTTTTTTGATGTTTGCCTTCTTTTATGACCTTACTCTAAGCCACAACATGCTAAGGTTACACAACAACCCTTTGCAACTCCTGCCTCTCTAGGAATGGGTTCTATTGCAGTACTGGAGGAGGCAAAGGAATCCAAGAGAAAACGTTTCTGTTGGGTTTTCTCTTTAGTCCTTTACGCTCCCACAACTGGGGTCCTTCTATGTTTTGCAAAACAGAGACAAGTTACCTGTATGGGAGTGAAGTGAGGAGTCATCGTACATCTGGGGGGAAATGTGGTTATGCAGACTAGGGACCCCAGACCTGCCCAGACCATTTGCCATCATGTGGCTGCGTTGAGCATGGGTGCAGGTGTGAGAATGAGGCCTGATAAAAATGCCACAGGTGTTTTCCTGAGATCTTACTTTATTCAGGCATAATCTACCATCTATAAATTCATTTCACCCTTATAACAATTCTTTGAGGAAGGAATCACTTTGGCCCTTTTACGGGTGAGAAAATTAAGACGCAGGGAGAATATGTCTACAAGTCATACAGAGTTTACCTGGCAGGGTTCAAACACAGATCTCCCTATCTCCTGACCTGACCTTCATGCTCTTTGCTTCCCTCTACCATCCTATCAGATGTTCCTTGACACCTGGACTTTGTGACTTAGTTCAAATGATGTTTGTATTTCACAAAACAGTGAATTAACCCTCCCACCTCCTGTCCCTTGTCGCAAGCCAGTTACTTTCAGGAAGCAGATTATGAAACATTTGATGGCACTGAGTTCACTGTGAAGGGCCAACATTATATTCTGCTTGTCTGTTTCCCAAGAGACAATCTAAATGGTGCACTTAAACAGAATGAAATCTGTCTTACAGAAACAGGTCGAGATCCAGGAACTGCCATATTCTGCTCACCGGTCTCTGAGCCTATTGGGGGTAACCTGCTCCGGGAGGCTTGAACCAGCGGGGAGGACACACACTCCATGCCAGTTTGCCTGTAAACAAAACAACATTTGGCTGAGCAGCCAGCCGCAGACAGCAGGGGCCAGACCCCACCCGAAGCTCCCCAACTGAACTACTAATCACAACTGCCTTCCAGAAAGAAATGCTCACGTAAAATGAGCAGAGTGTCAGCAAGACAAACGCGAGAGGGACTGACCACCAGCTCCAGTCACCTCCTCCTTGGTCAGCAGTGATGTTAACCTGTATTTACTGAGTGCTCGGCTGTGCCAGGCCCTTGAAGGTTCCTGAAAACATGATCATCCAGATGGAAATCAATAAGGAATCCAAGGTTTTGAATGATACACAAGAATGGAGATGGATAGTCTAGGATAAGATTCTAATTCATTTAGTCACTAATAATAAAGTTATGAAAGTTAAAATATGACCCTTTTGACCTGTGATGTTTTAAAATACATATACTATCCATAGTTTCGAGGCTGCAAGAAAAGATCTTTGTGTCCTGCCAGTGGGATTACAAATTGTGAGAACCATTCTGGGAAGAGCTTTGCAAAAATATTTCAAGAGTCTTAAAAATATCCATAACCTTTGACCTGGTAGCTTTACTTCTAGGATTGTACCACCAGGACACAATTTGAAGTCTTCCTTATTAAGATTTATATAAAATGATACTGTACACCTGAAACTAATACTATACTGTATGTTAACTGGAATTTAATAAAAACTTAAAAAAATGATTTATATAAAAATGATGTTCAGGGACGCCTGGGTGTCTCATCAGTCAGTTAAGCCACTGCCTTCGGCACAGGTCATTTTCCTGGGGTCCTGGGATCGACTCCCTCATCGGGCTCCTTACTCAGCGGGGAGTCTGCTTCTCTCTCTGCCATCCCCTCCCCCGGCTCCTGCTCTCTCTCTCTCTCTGACAAATAAATAAATAAAATCTTTTAAAAAATGATGTTCACTATACCTTATAATAGGGGAAAATATAGAAGGAATGAAAAGTTTCCATAATGGGAAATACTTAATAGATTATCACACACCCACATGTTATTCTCTAGTCATTTCAGAAATATTTCAGAAATATTTAACAACATGGAAAATATGAATAAAATTAAGTGAAAATATCATATGAGAAAGTGCTACAATAGTAGGATAATGTAGTATTAGAAAAAAGATAAGGGAAAGAAGAGAAAAGAAGAAACATAACCACAGACAAAATTGGTAGTCATCTTGCCAAGTTATCATTTCTCTGTTTCTATGTGTTGGGCATACAGGGGCTCTTTGATACCTACTCATATTTTTGGTATTGTGCTAATGTTCCACAGAGAACTTGTTGTACTTTGATGGTTAAAAAAAAAAAGGTTATTTTTAATAAAAGTGAAAGACAGAGCACGAACAAAATCACGGCAGTCAGAACACACACAGCTGGTCTGTTTGTGGGTCGGAGAGATGATAAGGCTGCCCCCAGTCAAAGATGGTGACATTGCCCCCAAGGGGCAAACATGAATTGTTGGTGGGACCAAAAAAAAAAAAAAAAAAAAAAACCTTGTTCTTTTTATGCATAAAACACAGATATAAAGAACAGTACATAGACTGTACGGTATATTTGTGGCATTAAAATTCCACGGGTGGGGGAGGAATTAGGAAAAAGAGTCTAAAAGGGCTCCTTAGTACGGCAGTAATAACAAAAATGTTGAAAAACACAGGTCTACAGATAGGAAGGGGCCAGAGCATGAAGGGAATGACTTCAGTAGAAAACAGAAAAGGTTTAGGATGAAAGCCTGACGGTGGAGCCCAGGTGGGCTGGGAGGAGGAAGAGACGGCCAGCGAGGTGCTAGTGACACTGGCAGGGGGGAGGTGGCCCTGGTGGTCCCCAGTGGGAAGAGAGGAGGGGGAGAGCTCCTGAAAGAACTGCCAGAGCAAATAGCCCCAGATAACTGGAATACCCCAAATAATGCTGGAAATACCAGTTTCAGACTGTGAAAGAAACAGTGACCCATCAAAAAACCAATCGTGGCTTGGCACTGTGGAATGCATCCTGAAAAACCTAGGGGCTGGTTAAGCCCTGGCAGCTGCTCTTGCCCCCAACCCCTGCAGGGCGGGGGGGGGGCCTAAGGCAACCCCTTAAACACTGGCTCCCTCGAGGCAGGAGGCAGGTGGCCCCAGGGGCCCTGCGGGCATGGTCTCCAAAGTGCAACAGCACTGTGCAGAGTCCCAGCTCTGCCTCTCTCTCCCTCGTGGGATCATCTCGGGAAAGTTATGCAACTTCTCTCAGTCTCTGTCTCTTCACCCTGGATCTGGGATACTACGAGGACCAACTCAAAAGATTTGTGGCAGGGAATAAATAATAAATGTGACTCCTTTAGCTGGTGCTGGTGACAGAATGCACCCAATAAACACTGGCCCTTATGAGTGAGAAAGCTGGATTGCTCCTTCGTAATTCTGCAGTGAAGGAGGGGACGGATTCCTTTCTAACAAGGCAATGATTTGAAGTTGATCCCTAAGGTCAAAAGCTTTTCTGAAACTCCCCACGTGGAGCGAAACATAGCCTTAGAGATAAATAAAAACTAATAGTTATGCTACTTCTGAAACCAATATCACACTGTGTTAACTAACTAGAATTTAAATAAAAATTTGAAACAAACAAAAAACTAATAGTTATATATGTCCTTTTTATTTGTATAGCATTTTATGCACATTAATTTTTTTGAACCTCATAATGAGAAAGAATTAATTACGTAATTTGAAAGCATTGGCTAACTGTTAGTTTTACAGATGAGGCCACCGAATTCCCATCCAAGATCACCTCACCATTACAGATGCGTTTTATGGCACGGCTATGGGTACATTACCTGACTCTATATTCAAGTATACAGTCAACTCGACTACTGCAACACAACTCATGTGAAATACTCAAATTCACGAACTACTTGGAAAGTGGCCACATACAATCTGATAGAGGATGCTTCGTGCATACGAATCCATAAGCCCTAACTGGCAAGCGTCTCCGTCTTCTGTGACAGCTGGTCTACTAGGAGAGAGACAGAACTTACAGTTTTGTTCCCCTAAGAACTTCATCATTGTACACATTGGGGGTTTTCATCCTCTGTGAGTCTGAAGTAAGAGAAGGCAGCCTCGTGTACGCAGGTGTTTTCTTTTCAGAAGTGTGGAGTATGCGAGCATCGGAGGAGGTTCGTCCCAGGCGGTGCCGTGCCAAAGAAAGGGCACTGGGACCTGCACCCAGTGATCTGTCCTCTTGCTCATTCCTGGGGGATGGGTGGAAGTCAAGCTGATTACTCAGATGTCAGCATCAGGACAACAGGACCCATATACATGTATCCATCACTAGGTATCGTCTAGGACAATGCCTGGCTCAAGAAGATGCTCCTAAATACTGGTTGAATGAACAGACAGGCTATCATTTCCAATTCAATTTCTATTTCAATGAAGAATCTTCCACAGGGGGGAAAAATCTAAGGTTCTCACTGATTGTAATCCTACAGTATAGCCCACAAGATTAAGAATTCACAGCTCTCTTCCCCTTATTTATCTGCCCTAACCTAACGGTGATCATTTTGTGGTTGATGTTAGAATAGTGTGTCTTCATTCTCATGCGTGGCTGTCTCCTTTCCCGAATGGGCTCAGGCACACCTAGTGAATATGGGGTTAAACAGGATGCTCCTTATCCCACATCCTCTGTAGTCTTCAGTGCTCAAAGGTACCCAGCATACAGAAGAGGCGGGGTGATTATTTCTTATACTTACTGTGTTCTGTCTGAGAAATAGGTAGGTCTCTGCTGCAGTGGCTTTGCTTGAATTGTCATCACACCACTCAAATCACTATAAAAATTGTTGGAGAAGCGATGAATCTGAGAAAAGTAAAAACAATACAAATTAAAAAGCACCCAGTGCTATTATGATTACTGGTGTCTCTCGGGAATCAGCAGGAAAAAAAATGGCACACTCCAAACAGCTAATTTGAGGAAAAAATGTAACACAGATGATATTTTACAAAGATGTGGGCAGAGAAATTAACAAGGACTGGCTTTATTCCCCCAGGCAATAGAACAACATAACAGCGGGGACACATTACCACATGCAGGCCTGGAGTGGCAAATAATGAGGGAGAGGTTTTTGGAATCTGCACAGGATAGCTGCTTGGGGAAATGCCACCAATAACTGTGATGTGGCAGAGAGGCCAGAAGTAAACAACGTCCTGCCATTGTCTGCCCCCCCTCCCCGCTCTGAGCTCCTAGAGCTGCAGGACAAGGGAGCCCTCCATACTGCTAGTGTGCACCAGCCTCCAGAGCACACCAGGGGGAAGAAGGTAGAGAGAGAATCTGGAGAAGCAAAGAAAGGGTACCCCAGCTCCTAACTGAGCTGTTGCCTCAGATCTCTTCTCCTACCCTATCCTTCACAGCTGGCCCCAGCTACCTGCCCTGGAGCAGCACAATAGCCTGAGAAAAAACCCAAACACCAGATCTCGAAGGCTTACATTTGAATCCCAGTTCCCACCACTCCCTCTTAGGTGGGCTTGGAAAGATTACTTTGTTCTTGGAGTCTTAATTCCCTAATCATTAAGTTGAGGATAATGACACATACTTCATATGAGAAATAAATTAGATAACAATGGTGGAAGCATGAAGTGAGGGTAAATAATCATGAATTCCCTATCTGGTCCCATGATATGGCCAGCTAGGATGGAAAACAACATTTAGATTCAGGGAAACAGGATTTCGGAAACTAGAGTCATATTCTAGTTGGAGAATAGATGTAGAAGCCACAGTCACATTTTCCCCATGTTGAATATTAAAAAAGAAATGTTAGAGGAATAAATTAAGACCTGTTGTAATTACCGCTAGGATGCTTTATTTCAAAACAAGTTCTGAGGGCGGAGCAAGATGGCAGAGGAGTAGGAGACCTGGATTTCGTCTGGTCTCAGGAATTCAGCTGGATAGGGATCAAACCATTCTGAACACCTACGAACTCAACAGGAGACCGAAGAGGAGAGTAGCAACAACTCTCTGAACAGAGAAGCGACCACTTACTGGAAGGTAGGACGTGCGGAGAAGTGAATCCGAGGCGATATTCGGGGAGGATAGACGGCGGGGGAGGGGGCCTCCGTCGGCCGCTTCTGGCAAGTGCTAGAGCCGCGGAGCACAAAATCGGACCTTTTAGAAGTCGGCTCCGCGGAGGAACATCGCTGCAGTGGCCAAGCGGGGGGGTGGAACCCTCGCGGGACAGTGTGGTCTCAGGACCCTCGGGGTCACAGAAAGACCGGGGGTGCCTGAGTGCACCAGAGCTCCCAGGGATCGGAGCGGGGAAGCCAGCTGCAGAGACGGAGCTGAGGCGCGGGCTCTCAGCTCGGGGTTGCCATAAACTGTGATCGGTGACACAGTCGGGCCACTGCTCCTCCAGCAGGGACCCAACAAGCGGCAGAGCCGGGGAGACTCCCCTCCCTCCCCCGGGGAGGAGCGGCGCAGGAGCGCACCGCAGGGATCTGCTGGGTTTGGAGACTCCACATGGGGTCGGGTGCCAGAGATAGAAATGCTCGCTCACAGGCCGGGGGAGCACGGAGTGCGGCCGGAGACCTGGGACACGGGAGTGACTGACTGCTTTTCTCTGGGGGCGCACTGAGGAGCGGGGCCCCGAGTTCTCGGCTCCTCCGGGTGGAGATTGGGAGGCCACCATTTTCGCCCTGGTCCTCCAAAGCTGTACCGAGAGCTTGCAGGGAACAAAAGCTCCTGAGAGCAAACCTGAGCAGCTTGCTTAGCCCAGACCGACAAGGGCGGGGCAATTCCGCCTCCGGCAAAGACATTTGGGAACCACGGCAACAGGCCCCTGCCCCAGAAGATCTGCAGGAACAGCCAGCCAAGACCAAGTTTACCGATCAAGGAGAACAGGAGAACTCCAGCGCTACGGGAATACTGCACATACAATCCATGGCTTTTTGACCATGATTCTTTAGTCTTTCAAAGTTAATTTTTTGTAATTTTTTTTGTAATTTTTTCTTTTTCCCTTTTTCAACCACCATCTTATCAATCCCTTTTTTAAAAAACATTTTTATTTTTCATTTTTAGAGTCATATTCTATCCCTTCATAGTAGTTACCCTTATTTTTGGTATATATATATATATATATATATATATAAGTTGTTCTCTCTTTAAAATTTTCACATACAGTTTCTTCTAACAGATCAAAATATACCGTAAATCTCTAGTGTATGGCTTTGTTCTAGTCTCCTGCCTGATCATATTCTCTCCATTTTTTTAAACCCTTTTCATTCTTTTTTCAAACAACTTATCAATTCCTTTTACAAAATTTTTTATAATTTTCATCTTTACAGTCATATTCCATCCCTTCATCATATCAACCCTTATTTTGTACATATATAAGTCTTTCTTTCTTTACAATTTTGGGAGGCACTTTCTCCTAACAGACCAAAATACACCCAAAATCTAGTGTGTGGCACTGATCTATGCACTAGCCTGATCATATTTGATCATATTCTGTTTTTTTTTGTTTTCTTCTGTTTTTGTTTGTTTTTATCTTTTTCTTTTTTTTTTTTCTTTTTCTTTTTTCCTTCTTTCCCTTTCTTTGCCCCTGGTTTCAGGTCTTTTCTGATTTCTTTAGAGTATATTCTCTGGGGATGTTGTTACCCTGTTAGCATTTTCTTCTCTCATTCATCTATTCTCCTCTGGACAAAATGACAAGATGGTAAAAATCACCTCAACAAAAAGAACAAGAGGTAGTTCCAACTGCCAGGGACCTACTCAATACGGACATTAGTACGATGTCAGAACTAGAGTTCAGAATTATGATTTTAAAGATACTAGCTGGGCTTGAAAGAGCATGGAAGTTATTAGAGAAACCCTTTCTGAAGAAATAAAAGAACTAAAATCTAACCAAGTCAAAATCAAAAAGGCTATTAATGAGGTGCAATCAAAAATGGGGGCACTAACTGCTAGGATAAATGAGGCAGAAGAGAGAATCAGTGATATAGAAGACCAAATGATGGAAAATAAAGAAGCTGAGAAAAAGAGAGATAAACTGCTAGATCACGAGGGCAGAATTCGAGAGATAAGCGATACGATAAGACGAAACATTAGCATAATTGGGATCCCAGAAGAAGAAAGAGAGAGGGGCAGAAGGTATATTGGACAAATTACAGCAGAGAACTTCCCTAATTTGTGGGGAAAAAAAGGCATCAAAATCCAGGAAGCACAGAGAACCCCTCTCAAAATCAATGAAAATAGGTCAACACCCCGACATCTAATAGTAAAACTTACGAGTCTCAGAGAAAGAGAGAAAATCCTGAAAGCAGCTCGGGAGAAGAACTCTGTTACCTACAATGGTAGAAACATTAGACTGGCAACAGACCTATCCACAGAGACCTGGCAGGCCAGAAAGGACTGGCATGATATCTTCAGAGCACTAAACGAGAAAAATATGCAGCCAAGAATACTATATCCAGCTAGACTGTCATTAAAAATAGAAGGAGAAATAAAAAGCTTCCAGGACAAACAAAAACTAAAGGAATTTGCAAACACAAAACCAGCCCTACAAGAAATATTGAAAGGGGTCCTCTAAGCAAAGAGAGAGCCTAAAAGCAACATAGACCAGAAAGGAACAGACAATATACAGTAACAGTCAACTTACAGGCAATACAATGGCACTAAATTCATATCTTTCAATAGTTACCCTGAATGTAAATGGGCTAAATGCCCCAATTAAAGATAGAGGCTATCAGATTGGGTAAAAAAACAAGACCCATCGATATGCTATCTTCAAGAGACTCATTTTAGACCCAAAGACACCCCCACATTGAAAGTGAAGGGGTGGAAAACCATTTACCATGCTATGGACACCAAAAGAAAGCTGGGGTGGCAATCCTTATATCAGACAAATTAGATTTTAAACCAAAGACCGTAATAAGAGATGAGGAAGGACACTATATCCAACTTAAAGGGTCTATCCAACAAGAAGATCTAACAATTGTAAATATCTATGCCCCTAACATGGGAGCAGCCAATTATATAAGGCAATTAATAACAAAAGCAAAGAAAGACATTGACAACAATACAATAATAGTGGGGGACTTTAACACTCTCCTCACTGGAACGGACAGATCATCTAAGCAAAAGATCAACAAGGAAATAAAGACTTTAAATGACACACTGGACCAAATGGACTTCACAGACATATTCAGAACATTCCATCCCAAAGCAACGGAATACCCATTCTTCTCTAGTGCCCAGGAACATTCTCCAGAATAGATCACATCCTAGGTCACAAATCAGGTCTCAACTGGTACCAAAAGATTGGGATTCTTCCCTGCATATTTTCAGACCACAGTGCTTTGAAATTAGAACTCAGTCACAAGGGGAAAGTCGGAAAGGACTCAAATACATGGAGGCTAAAGAGCATCCTACTAAAGAATGAATGGGTCAACCAGGAAATTAAAGAAGAAATTAAAAAATTCATGGAAACCAATGTAAATGAAAACTCAACTGTTCAAAAGCTCTGGGATGCAGCAAAGGCAGTCCTAAGAGGAAAATATATAGCAATACATGCCTTTCTCAAGAAACAAGAAAGGTCTCAAATACACAACCTAACCCTACACCTAAAGGAGCTGGAGAAAGAACAGCAAATAAAGCCTAAACCCAGCAAGAGAAGAGAAATACTAAAGATCAGAGCAGAAATCAATGAAATAGAAACCGAAAGAACAGTAGAACAGATCCACGAAACTAGGAGCTGGTTCTTTGAAAGAATTAACAAGATTGATAAACCCCTGGCCAGACTTATCAAAGAGAAAAGAGAAAAGACCCAAATTAACAAAATCATGATGGAAAGAGGAGACACCACAACCAACACCAAAGAAATACAAACAATTATAAGAACATGTTATGAGCAACTATATGCCAGCAAATTAGATAACCTGGAAGAAATGGATGCATTCCTACAGATGTATCAACTACCAAAACTGAACCAGGGAGAAGTAGAAAACCTCAACAGACCTATAACCACTAAGGAAATTGAAGTAGTCATCAAAAACCTCCCAACAAACAAGAACCCAGGGCCAGATGGCTTCCCAGGAGAATTCTACCAAACATTTAAAGAAGAATTAATACCTATTCTCCTGAAAGTGTTCCAAAAAATAGAAATGGAAGGAAAACTTCCAAACTCGTTTTATGAGGCCAGCATTACCTTGATCCCAAAACCAGACAAAAACCCCAACAAAAAGGAGAATTACGGACCAATATCCTTGATGAACATGGATGCAAAAATTCTCACCAAAAATACTAGCCAATAGGATCCAACAGTACATTAAAAGGATTATTCAGCACGACCAAGTGGGATTTATCCCTGGGCTGCAAGGTTGGTTCAACATCCGCAAATCAGTCAATGTGATACAATACATTAACAAAAGCAAGAACAAGAATCATATGAGCATCTCAATAGATGCAGAAAAAGCACTTGACAAAGTACAGCATCCTTTCTTGATTAAAACTCTTCAGACTATAGGGATAGAGGGTACATACCTCAATATCATAAAAGCCATCCATGAAAAACCTACAGGGAATATCACTGTCAATGGGGAAAAGCTGAGAGCTTTCCCCCTAAGGTCAGGAACGCGGCAGGGATGTCCACTCTCACCACTGCTCTTCAACATAGTATTAGAAGTCCTAGCCACAGCAATCAGACAACAAAAAAAAAAAAATAAAAGGCATCCAAATCGGCAAAGAAGAAGTCAAACTCTCACTGCAGATGATATGATACTGTATGTGGAAAACCCAAAAGACTCCACCCCAAAACTGCTAGAACTCATACAGGAATTCAGTAAAGTGGCAGGATAGAATATCAATGCACAGAAATCAGTGGCATTCCTATACACCAACAACAAGACAGAAGAAAGAGAAACTAAGGAGTCGATCCCATTTACAATTGCACTCAAAACCATAAGATACCTAGGAATAAATCTAACCAAAGAGGCAAAGGATCTGTACTCAGAAAACTATAAAATACTCATGAAAGAAATTGAGAAAGACACAAAGAATTGGAAAAATGTTCCATGCTCATGGATTGGAAGAACAAATATTGTGAAGATGTCTATGCTACCCCGAGCAATCTACACATTCAATGCAATCCCCATTAAAATACCATCCACTCTTTTCAAAGAAATGGAACAAATAATCCTACAATTTGATTGGAACCAGAAAAGACCTCGAATAGCCAGAGGAATGTTGAAAAAGAAAAGCAAAGCTGGCGGCATCACAATTCCGGACTTCCAGCTCTATTACAAAGCTGTCATCATCAAGACAGTATGGTACTGGCACAAAAACAGACACATAGATCAGTGGAACAGAATCGAGAGCCCAGAAATCGACCCTCAACTCTGTGGTCAACTTATCTTTGACAAAGCAGGAAGGAGTGTCCAATGGAAAAAAGACAGTCTCTTCAACAAATGGTGTTGGGAAAATTGGACAGCCACATGCAGAAGAATGAAACTGGACCATTTCCTTACACCACACACAAAAATAGACTAAAAATAGTTGAAAGACCTAAACATGAGACAGGAGTCCATCAAAATCCTAAAGGAGAACACAGGCAGCAACCTCTTCGACCTCAGCCGCAGCAACTTCTTCCTAGAAACATTGGCGAAAGGCAAGGGAAGCTAGGGCAAAAATGAACTATTGGGATTTCATCAAAATAAAAAGCTTTTGCACAGCAAAAGAAACAGTCCACAAAACCAAAAGACAACCGACAGAATGGGCGAAAATATTTGCAAATGACATATCAGATAAAGGGCTAGTATCCAAAATCTATAAAGAACTTATCAAACTCAACACCCAAAGAACAAAAAATCCAATCAAGAAATGGGCAGAAGACACGAACAGACATTTTTCCAAAGAAGACATCCAAATGGCCCACAGGCACATGAAAAAGTGCTCCACATCGCTCAGCATCAGGGAAATCCAAATCAAAACCTCAATGAGATATCACCTCACACCAGTCAGAATGGCTAAAAGAAACAAGTCAGGAAACGAGAGATGTTGGCGGGGATGCAGAGAAAGGGGAACCCTCCTACACTGTTGGTGGGAATGCAAGCTGGTGCAACCACTCTGGAAAACAGTATGGAGGTTCCTCAAACAGTTGAAAATAGAGCTACCACACGATCCAGCAATTGCACTACTGGGTATTTACCCCAAAGATACAAATGTAGGGATCCGAAGGGGTACATGCACCCTGATGTTTATAGCAGCAATGTCCACAATAGCCAAAGTGTGGAAAAAGCCAAGATGTCCGTCAACAGATGAATGGATACAGAAGAAGTGGTATATATACACAATGGAATATTATGCAGCCATCAAAAGGAATGAAATCTTGCCATTTGCAATGACGTGGATGGAACTGGAGGGTATTATGCTGAGCGAAATAAGTCAATCGGAGAAAGACATGTATCATGTGACCTCACTGATATGAGGAATTCTTAATCTCAGGAAACATACTGAGGGTTGCTGGAGTTGGGGTGTGGTGGGAGGGATGGGGTGGCTGGGTGATAGACATTGGGGAGGGTATGTGCTATGGTGAGCGCTGTGAATTGTGCAAGACTTGAATCACAGATCTCTACCTCTGAAACAAATAATGCAATATATGTTAAGAAACAAAAAAGAGAAGAAGATAGCAGGAGGGGAAGAATGAAGGGGGGGAAACTGGAGGGGGAGATGAACCATGAGAGACAATGGACTCTGAAAAACAAACTGAGGGTTCTAGAGGGGAGAGGGGTGGGGGGATGGGTTAGCCTGGTGATGGGTATTAAAGAGGGCACGTTCTGTGTGGAGCACTGGGTGTTATGCACAAACAATGAATCATGGAATACTACCTCAAAAACTAAAGATGTAATGTATGGTGATTAACATAACAATAAAAAAATTTAAAGGAAAAAAAACAAGTTCTAATAATACTTCGTTTTTACTTTCAACTTTGTTGTCCATTCATTTTCTTTTAATATTGATCCAAATGAAAACAACAAATTAGCTGTAAAAAACATTTTCAAAACCCATTAAAAGGTATAAAAAGAAAATACTTGTAAAAAGCCCTTTAGACTTAAAAATTTCCATATTTCTCAAGTTTACTTATATTGTCTAATACTTAAGGATTCTTTTCCATGTTGTCATCAGCTGCCCATTTTTATGGGATTCGTACTGCATATTTGAAAATGCAAAGTGGGAAACACTGTTGGACCTGCCTGAGCAGTTTAAAATGATAAACAAATACAATTAATGGTAGCAGTTCTGAAAGTTTATTTTGAACAGCAAAAGCAAAGAAAGCTTACTGTAAAGCCCTTACACTACAGAGTAAAACAATCCTATTAGACATTTCTATTTTAAACTTCTGTCCCCTGGACCATACACACTATTCTGTGTTCTTCCAATCTTGCGAAGATTGTCTGTTTAGTTGCTCCTATGCTAGGTGCATATTTTTGCCTCTGCCTCGAGGCAGCCTTACTAAATGTTACCTATCATTTAGGATTTAGTTCATGTATCACTCTACTTTATGGAAGTGTGCTACTTTCCCCCTGAACTCCATGGCATTTATGAGCTAAAGGACATCAAATTACAATATAGGATAGGATATGGTGGGATATAACATACAATTCATATCTGGTTGTAACGAAAGCTAACGCTTACTGGGTGCCTTCTCTACACTACACGTTGTACTATATGTCTCATTTTGTTTACTTCTCACAGCTTCCTGACTCACAGATCCCGCAGATAATGAGACGAAGGCTTTGAGGGACTGATTCAAGATCACAGAGCTAATAAATTGTGACGTTGGACCCTATACTTGTAGTCCTACAGCTCAAACTCTCATCTGCTCTACGATCTACTGACTGCCTCATGTTGCAGGCGTGCACCTGTGTGCACGTGTGTAGTAGTGTTTGGCATGGCTTGACTCCTTCTAGCTAAACTGCATCTACCTCAAGACTAGGAATCCTGACTTATCCTTTTTCTCTGTTAACTCCACAAAAGACGAGCTATGAGAAACATAAAGTCTAAGCTCCTTAGCATTACTGAAGGTCTCCCATGAAGAAGCTCAGCCTTGGCGATAGAAAAGATGGCGGAGGAGTAGGGAACCCTATTCCAACTGGTCCCCCGAATTGAGCTGGATATCTACCAAACCATCTGAACACCCACAAAATCAGCCTGAGATGTAAGAAGATATATTTGGATCTCTACAAACAGAATATATCCCATGATCTCAAGGTATAAAGCGGCGAGCCATGATTCTGCACGCAGATGTCAGAAAATAAACAGAAGGGGAGGGATTATTGGGATCCCTGAAGCTGGTGCCGGGAAGGTGATACAACATCGGCACGCACAAGCCTCCCACTCTGGGGACAGGGCACAGACTCGCACACAGGTAGGGGCCAGGAAAGGACTTTAGTGCAGCCCCCAGACAGGATCCAGGAGCTGCAGGTGCGTGGGCCCACGCGAACCACGGATGGCTCACGGTTTTAGAAGCATGAAGGGCAGAGACGGCCTGACCCTGGGTTGCAGCGATGGGAGAGCTGCTGAGGGGCACACAACCAGAGAGGTTGCGGGTTTTAGCAGCGCACACAGAAAGGGAGACAGTGTGGCCTGGAGAGCTCAGTGAAGAGCAGACTGAGATCTCTCTGTTCTGAGACAGAGGTTTGGATGTGTCACTTCTGCTCTGACTCTTGGAAGAGACGTGAAAAGCCACCAGAGAACAAAAGCCCGAAAAAAATGGTGTTCACTGAGCCCATACCCCGTCCTCTTCCACCCCTCCCCCCACAGGGGGCAGGGCAACTCTGCCCAAGCCTGGTTGCCTGAGTCACAGTGCAGCAGGCCCCTCCCCCAGAAGACAGGCTGGAAGAACAGGAGGATGACAACCCTAAGGTCCCTATAAAACAGGTGCATCTTGCTTGGGTCATGGTTAATACTTGGGATTCTGTACATTCCCCCAACCACCCCTCAACGGAATGACTAAGAGGAGGAACCCCCAACAAAGAAAAGACTCAGAGTCTCTGGCCTCTGCGACAGACCTAATGGGTATGGATATAAGCAAGATGTCAGAAATAGACTTCAGAGTAACAATTATCAAGGTGATATCTAGGCTTGAGAAAAATATTAACGACAATATAGAATCTCTAAGGGCAGAAATGAGATCTAATCAGGCCGAACTTAAAAATTCTATGAACGAAATGCATTCTAAACTGGATACTCTGACTGCCAGGGTAACTGAGGCAGAAGAACAAATTAGTGTGATAGAGGATAAGATGATAGAAAAGATAGAAATCAAAGCGGTATAGGAAAAACAAATTAAAACCCAAGGAATCAAACTGAGAGAGATTAGTGACAGAATGAAATGTTCCAATATCAGAAATTATTGGGATCCCTAAGGGGGTGGAGAGAGAGAGAGAGGTCTAGAAGATATATTTGAGCAAATCGTAGCTGAGAACTTCCTTAACCTAGGAAATGATGGAAACATTCATGTCCTGGAGGCAGAGAGGACCCCTCCCAAGGTCAATGAGAACAGACCGACACCCTGACATATAATAGTACAATTCGCAAATCTTAGATCCAAGGAAACAATCTTGAAAGCAGTGAGGGGGAAGGGATTTCTTACATACAGAGGGAGGAACATCAGAATAACATCAGACTTGTCCACAGAGATCTGACAAGCCAGAAAGGGCTGGCAAGACATATTCGGGGTACTAAATGAGAAGAACATGCAGCCGAGGATACTTTATCTGGCAAGGCTATCATTCAGAATGGGTGGAGAGACACGGAGCTTCCAAGACCAGCAGAAACTGAAAGAATATGTGACCATCAGGCTGGCCCTGCAAGAAATATTAAGGGGGGGGGGGTTCTATAAAATAAGAAAGACCCCCAAGAATAATATAAAACAGAAATTTACAGAGACAAATCTATAGAAACAAGGACTTCACAGGCAACATGATGGCAATAAAAGCATATCTTTCAATAATCACTCTCAACGTGAATGGCCTAAATGCTCCCATGAAACGGCACAAATTAGGTTTGCAGATTGGATAAAAAGACAGGACCCATCCATATGCTGTCTACAAGAGACTCATTTTGAACCTAAATATACATCTAGACTGAAAGTGAGGGTATGGAGAACAATTTTTCATGCCAATAGACCTAAAAAGAAAGATGGGGTAGCAATTCTCATATTAGACAAATTAGATTTTAAGCTAAAGACTGTAGTAAGAGATACAGAAGGACACTGTATCATTCTTAAAGTGTCTATCCGACAAGAAGATCTAACGATTGTAAATATCTCTGCCCCCAACATGGGAGCCAACTACATAAGCCAACTGTTAACCAAAATAAGGAAACATATTGATAATAATACTTTAATAGTAGGAGACCTCAACACTCCACTCTCAGCAATAGACAAATCCACTAAGCAGAAGATCAACAAAGAAACAAGAGCTTTGAATGACACACTGGACCAGATGGACTTCATAGATATATACAGAACACTCCACCCTAAAACAACAGAATACTCATTCTTCTTGAACGCACGTGGAACTTTCTCCAGAATAGACCCCATACTGGGTCACAAATCAGGTCTCAACTGATACCAAAAGATTGAGATTATTCCCTGGATATTCTCAGAGCACAATGCTTTGAAATTGGAACTCAATCACAAGAAAAAAATTGGAAGGAATTCAAACACTTGGAAGCTAAACACCATCCTGCTTAAGAATGTTTGGGTTGACCAAGAAGAACTTAAACAATTCATGGAAACCAATGAGAACGAAAACACATCGGTCCAAAACCTATGGGATACTGCAAAGGTGGTCCTAAGGAGGAAATACATAGCCATCGAAGCCTCACTCAAAAAAATAGAAAAATCCCAAATACACACGCTAACT
This sequence comes from Zalophus californianus, assembly GCF_009762305.2. Taxonomy (NCBI): domain Eukaryota; kingdom Metazoa; phylum Chordata; class Mammalia; order Carnivora; family Otariidae; genus Zalophus; species Zalophus californianus. The sequence continues at coordinate 186,215,088 of NC_045596.1, forward strand.
TTACACCTTAAAGAAATGGAGAAAGAACAACAAATAAAGCCTAAGCGAAGCAGGAGAAGAGAAATAATAAAGATTAGAGCAGAGATCAATGAATTAGAAACCAGAAATACAGTAGAGCAGATCAACGAAACTAGAAGCTGGTTCTTGGAAAGAATTAATAAAATCAATAAACCACTGGCCACTTACCCAAAAGAAAAGAGAAAGGACCCAAATTAACAAGCTCAGACTTCCCAGCCTCACCCTCCACCAAATCTTTGATTAAGAAAGCAATTCGAGAAAAATGTATTGAGTGCTTAGCATGCACCAGGTTCTGTGTTAGGAACTCTCATGTATTTATATGATTCTAACCTCAAAACAATTATCTTGGACATCATTCTCTAGATAAAGGATATTCAAGGTTAGAAAAGTTAAACAACATGTCCAACATAACCCCCTCATCCATTCCTGACTCTCAATGCCCTGGTCTTGGTACAATGCCCCTGCTGGTCCTAGTACCCTCGCCTCTAACCCCAGCCCGCCCAATCACTGTTTTCCAAACACACCCCCCTTCATTCCTCCACGCCTCTCCTTGGCCTGAAATGACCCATGCAGACTTCCTACCCATGCAAGTCCTACTCATCTCTTCATGTTTCTGCTCAATTTTCACCTCCAACCTAAAAGATCAAGACTCAAGCCCCAGTCAGGCTGAATCATTCTCTCCTTTATTCTCCTAAGGCCTTGTTTTGCACATGACTCACACAATGTATTGCATGTGACATGTATTATGCTTTTCCTTTTACTAGATCGGGGACCATGCTTTGCTCATCTATATATTTCCTCAAAACACCTAATACAGTGCACTTAAGGCAAACTCAATAAATGTTGAATGAACCCAAATATTCTCATTGACTTTTGTTTTTTATCATTTAGGTGGGAAGACAGGAGAGTATCTGTAACCTTCAAATTGGCTGGAAATGTTGGGGAAAAGCATTTTTTCTCCTTAAAAATATGGAAACAGCTCTACAGCTCCAAGCACGTGGAAAGTCTCAAATCTGAGTGTCCCTACTCTATTATAGAATGTGGTGATGCTACTATACTCCATGAAAAGATTATTTTTAAATTTTGGTCTAATTGACAAACAGAACCAAATATTCGATAATAAAATAGCACACTGACAAACCAGGACAGAGATAAAAATACTGAAGGAAAGAAAGATACTGGCAGAAAAGCATCTACCTGAGGTGGATTAAGATGAGGAGCCAGGGAGACGCTTCGGGCTTCAGAGCTTCTGGATGGGGGAACACTTGGTGCATCGGTGTTAATACGGGAAATGAGTATCAGTGGAGATATATTCCCAGCTACTTTCAATTTTTCTTTCTGTTTCTTTCCTTCTGTGTCAACAACAAAAAAATTAATATTATTAGGAAACATGTTATCAAATATATATATATATACATAAAATTCACTGTTCAAAGAGAATCTTTGTTTTTGAGTTATCATGAGTCTGCTATGGCCACTGAACCCTGCATAGAGCAGAGACCCCCACAGAGCCATTGGCTGATGCGATGCTTTCCACACACACATGCCTATTATTTCAGTGGTAGGTAGAAAACTAGGGATTATATGCTGGGGCAAGAAAAATTCTTGGTATTTTATAATAACCCAATTAACCCCTTTGGTTGGAAAAAGAATATATTTTAAATTAACATGAGCAGTACCCTATTGTACAAACTGATTTCATAACATTAGCCATTAACATCTACCACGGACATATCTAGGATTTGTTTCTTCTCAATTTCAAGTAGTTAAGAGAACATTTGATAAGGTTAAATGAAGTGATTATTAAATTATCTATGTTTCTACTTTGCTTTACAAATAAAGTCATAAACAATTAAAAACCGATCTCCCGTTATTAGAGAAGTTATCCTATTATTAGAGATTTTTAGAGTGACTAAGTTTCTTTCTTGTGCATTTCTATGTTATTGTTCCAAAGTGCATATACATTTTTTTTAAAGATTTTATGTATTTATTTGACAGAGAGAGACACAGCAGGGAGAGAGGGAACACCAGCAGGGGGAGTGGGAGAGGGAGAAGCAGGCTCCCCGCTGAGCAGGGAGCCCGATGCAGAGCTCCATCCCAGGACCCTGGGATCATGACCTGAGCCGAAGGCACACGTTTAACGATTGAGTCACCCAGGCGCCCCATTTTTATAACTCAGAATAGTAATAATGTCCTTTTTGAAGGGACTCAAGATCATTTATGAATAAGGGGAGAAAACCTACTTCTCTTCTCACTCGATCATATCCTAGGTGTGGCCAAGCTGGGTGGAGACACAAAGCTGAGCAACAGAGGTCTTTTTTTTTCTTTCCATTAGGGCCAAATGCTACAAATAAGTACCTGTGAGTGTAACTTCCCAATTTTTTCTGATCAGCTCTTCCAATATCTCTACGACACTTGTCCAGACGTGATCAAACACTTCTGCAGCCACCGCATCTTTGATACAGTCATGAGGAGAAAGGGGAGGAAGTCCGTGTTTCCGCCACATCCTGTGGCGGTGAGCTGATTTTTGTTCAAGACATTCATCATCACTAAGAACAAAACCCACTGTAATTACTAAAAGTATCAATGGTTAAAGTTAAAATAGTACTATCCAACTACTTATCTCTCTCTCTAATATGTATGCATATGTACATTATACGTGTATAAACATAACATTCTTTTTTAGCAGCACATTGTTACCTTTTAATGGACCCATTTTCAATCACAGGCAACTTCTTATTATTCAATATTTGTAGCTTTTTTCAAAGAACCAATTTAAGTCTCTGTATTTAGTGCAGAGACTGGGCCTTCCCTTTGTCTTTCTAGAAGGGCAGCCTGGAGTCCTCAGGAAATGAAGGCCACTAGGAGCCTCGTCCACTTTCACCAGCATGCTGAACACAATTCTTGTTTTCTAGCTGTGCCATGTTGTCAAAAAAAGGAGGGGGGAGGGAAGCACTGATCTGGCATGGACATATCCTGCTAGGAATCGAAAAGCTTTTGGGAGTACATTACTCTCAAAAGAATGGAAAATCTTTTGGACAAGTAAAAAGTAGAAGACACTAAATGAGCAAATAATCAAAATGAATGCCAAGTAAATTAATATTATTACACTAAGTCAATGTTAAATAAATTCTACTTACTCTTCTTTTCTGTCAAAAGCAAAATATTCTTCAATCTTTCCATCCACGTCATAAACCTCTTCTTCCTGGGCTGAGCCTGCTGTTAGGCCAGCAACCCCTGGGCCCTCGGGGCCTGGCAAGGGAGGGGCTGAGCACACCTCGGGGAGTATTTGAGAGCCAGAGACACACAATCTACAGGGAGAAGCAGATCCTCCATGAGAGTTTGTAGAACATTAAGACTATAATGCTTGCATGATTCTGGCGAGTCTTTAAATTATCCATAAAGTACAGAATCCCAAACAAAAAAATCATTGCTTAATATATTTGATAAAATCATATCCTTAAAAGCAACATTTTAACACAGGCATCATTAAAATTTTTTTAAATATTTTATTTATTTTGAGAGAGAGAGAGAATGAGAGAGAGCACATGGGGGGGGGGTCAGAGGGAGAAGCAGACTCCCCGCCGAGCAGGGAGCCCGATGCGAGACTTGATCCAGGGACTCCAGGATCATGACCTGAGCCAAAGGCAGTCGCCTAACCAACTGAGCCACCCAGGCGCCCTCATTAAAAATTTTTAAGGGCCTCTTAAAAGCTTAAATTACTTGATGAGTTTGCATCCCCTTTGCTGTAATAAAATGATGTCATGGCACAGTCCCAAATATGTGTGACTGGCATACAGGGATTTATCAAAAGAAAATGGGATAGAACTTTGGGATGCCTGGGTGGCTCAATTGGTTAAGCGTCTGCCTTCGGCTCAGGTCATGATCCCGGGGTCCTGGGATCGAGCCCCGCATCGGGCTCCCTGCTCAGCGGGGAGGTTGCTTCTCCCTCTCCCGCTCCCCCTGCTTGTGTTCCCTTTCTCGCTGTGTCTCTCTCTGACAAATAAATAAAATCTTAAAAAAAAAAAAAGAAAATGGGATAGAACTTTATTTCTTCTGCTATTGAGTTGGAGCTTAGGATGCATCAAAAGGGGTCAGTTTTTTTATTTTTCATCTAGCCCACATTTCAGAGTCTTTGAAACAACAGTTCAAAAGTTAACTTCCTAGTTATCTGTATTACCCACACTCATCATCATCATCATCATCATCATCATCATCAATCTAGAATCAGAAGCATCTTGGGAAAAAAAATGCTCTGTACCTGCCATTCACTGAAATTTAAGCTTCCAAACCAGTGGAGCCAAGGCTCATGACTAAGATAGACACAAAAAGAGTATAACTAAAATGAAATTAATAACACTCTCAAAAGTTACTTATAGGAACCTACTCTCTGCTGTTGCGGTTGTGTCCACAGGCATCTAAGAAGGGTTTGTGGACTACAGTAGTAGGCTCGCTGCCCTGGAAATGTTGGAACCCTTCATCAGTTGGCATGATGAGCTGTCTTCCTAATACTCTGCAAGGTAAAAAAAGAAAAAAAAAGGAACTTACTAATATTTTTGATTGGAAAAAGGAAAAATTCTTTGCAACGCTGAAAGTCAGATAACACAATATTTTGAAAGCACGTGTATGAAGTGATAAGGAATATACTGGTATGTGAGAAGCACAATGGTGTCAAAGAATAAGTGTAGGCTTTGAGGGAGCGGGACAGACTGTTCTCGCTACTGACGAAGAGATCTGAGGCAATGTTCTCAGGCTCTCGAAGCCACTGATTTCATGTTTCTTGTTTGTACACGAGATACAACAATAGTTACCTGGAGGACTGGTGAGTGGTTTAGAGATAATATGTATCAGATTCAGACAGCTAGCATACCGCTGGGCACACAGGAGCTCTCTATAAATGTTCACTAATATTTACATAATGAATAAAACTATACAAATATATATACCCGGCTTATATTCCTTGCAGTCTTTTCTTTTTTTAAACTTATTTTTTTTTATTTTAGATTTTATTTATTTACTTGAGAGAGAGAGCGAGAGAGAGAGAGAAAGAGAGCGAGCATGAGCAGGGGGTGCAGCAGAGGGAGAGGGAGAGGCAGACTCCCCACCGAGCAGGGAGCCCGATGCGGGGCTCGATTCCAGAACCCCGGGATCATGACCTGAGCCGAAGGCGAACACTTAACCGTTGAGCCACTGAGGAGCCCCTCCTTGCAGTCTTTTCTTTTTCTACCCTCCCCTCCTTCATTTTTATCTTAACTATAATAAGACAAGAGGGACAGGAGCGGATCTGAGCTCCTGGCTTTTCCGTAAGTGCCCCATGCCTAAAAAGTAAGCATCCGCAATTAATATTGGGTGGACGTATTATACGCGTCAAGACAGAGGGCTTATGGAGGACTGAATAGAAAGATTTAAAGACTACGTAGCCAAGATTTTTTTTAAGTTACCTAGTTGAGGTAACCAGAAAATCCATCTACATTTGTATGAGGGCTCTAATCTATTCTCCCAGATACAATATAGAGGAACTTCTGATAAGGGAGATGGATTTTTCTCCTAAGTGGGTTTGGCTGAATCACTGAAAGAAGAAAAGCTTTCCTTCAGACCCAATCTTTGAAATGAAAAAATAAGTGATCCTGGGGCGCCTGGATCAGTTAAAGGTCCAACTCTTGATTTCAGCTCAGGTCTTAGATCTCAAGGTCATGAGTTCAAGACCCTCATTGGGCTCCTCACTGGGCGTGGAGTCTACTGAAAAAAGATAAATTAAAAAAAAATAACACTAAATAAATAATTACATACATACATACATAAAATCCCTGAGGGATTAAAAAAAAATAAGTGATCCTTCCTACATAAGGAATCTTGGTTAGTTAGGAAGATTCATCTATCCAATCATTCATCAAATAATTTCTCTGTTTCTCCCCCAACCCCAACCCTGAGTACTGTCCTCAGCTCTGAAGACGGTGAATGTGAAGGTAAAGGATCACTTCTACCACTCTTGCATTTGTTACGTATGTAATGCCCTTCTGAAAATGAGCTAGATTTGCTTCTCACAAGTTAAGATGCACTTGGGTATCTGGAATGTCCCAATATTCCTCAGACACCATTTCAAAAGCTGTGCTTTCTTACTAAAGACACATGTTCTGGATACATATTTTGACTGGGCAACTGCTTTCAGTCAAAATATACTAATTGTATTAAACAGGCCAGGAGTGGGCCGTTCCAGAATGTATTTCAGAGAGTTACTATGAACAACTTCCCTACCTCAGATGGAGGGATCTTCTTGCCCACTCACTGCATTCAGCCACTAGATTCTGAGTATGAGGGCTTACTTTCCCTTCAAATAACATTTCCTCCACCTCCCAGAATAACTGCTGGACTTTCTCTGCGTTCGCCTTGTCAAACTCCTAAAACAGAAATGCACATTTAGTTATAAGACTAAAAGTTGTAGAAAGACGGCCTTCATGATCATTAACACTTACAAATTTAAAGTGCCCATTATATAGGAAGAAATATGACATGAAACAAGAATGTGGACTTTGCAGTCAGACATACCAGTGGCCCAATTTTTACTCTTCTGAGAAATTACATCCCACTGGGAGACTCAGCTTCTGTAACTGTTAAATAGAGATCATTTCTACCACATGTGTTATGAGACTTATTTGAGATTTTACGGAGATATAAATATAGGTAAAGTTACACATATTGACAGACATTGATATACTCACATGTACGCATACCTATATATCTATATGTATATATAGATATATACATAGATGTACACAGACATAAGTCCCTCATATGGGTGAGCGTGACACACTTAAGCACAGCTGCAAAATACCAGCTAGTTTTTCCTCTGATGATATCACTGAAAAGAAAATGACTTTTATACAAAGGGCCATTTACCTTCTTTTAATGAAGAGCCCTAGCTTTTAGGGGAGTGTGAACCTAAAATCTAATCCACAACTCAGAGCAATAAAGTGCACATTCGTTTTGATATACCTGATCCAAGATGGTCAAACCGGATTGATTTTTCAAAGAATGATAGTCGATATTTTTTTTGTTTTGCATCTTCTCTTAAATTGATAATAAACCAGATTCCCAGACAGCAGGGGAACTGAATGATCTCTTTTAAAATGCAAATCAGGTAAAAACTAAGAATTTTTGCCTCCGGGGAGGCAGCCAGGTGGCCGAGGCGAGTAAAAGAGTTTACTTTCAATTTCCTCTCTTTTTGGCTTTTGTTGCTTTTTGCAAATATGACCTATCAAAAAAGTAAGTTTAAGTTTTTAAATGAAAAGCAATTGTAGGGCCTGAAGTCATTTCAGTTCTATAAATGAAAGTCACAGGACTCTCCGCAGAATTACATAAAAATGTATACTGAAAGAATCTCAGGTTTGGGACGGTATGAAGCGATGGTCCTCAGCCTTCTTCCCACCTGCAGACTCTGGAGTGAGGGTGGGGACCGTTTATCACCGGTGAGCCAGGCCCGCCCTGTTGGAAAAGGCCTGAGTGGTTTGGAGCTGACTCCTTCCAGGGTCCCTCCCACTGCTGTGAGACGCCCAGCTACTACACAAGCCCCCATCCGAGGAAGTGGACTCATGGGTGCCTTCCAAATGGCGAACTGCTTTCAAGACGGCAAAGGAAACCAGCACACACACCAAAAAAGAGGAGTCAGAGCATCCAAGGTAACGTAGGGGACTTTCTTGCACAGCCACGCGGGCTTCACAAAAGGCTGGGTCCCTGTTCCCAGGGGCACTTGAGGGAATAAAGAGACAGGAGCCTGCGGCTGGCAGAGTGCCCAACAAAATCCTGAGCTGGAGACTCAGGTCCACACAGCTAAGAATCCCACTCCCGCAGAGAACAAAAATAGGGTTCAAGTTAACAGCTTCTGCTAGGGTGAGAGGTGAAAGTAAAAGATCTGATTTAGAATATTGGGGGGAAATTCCCCTAATCATGGTGATTTTGTACAATTTTTACTTCTCCACGTTTTTTCTGGTATTTAAGTTGCTCATTGTCAAAGTCTGTCCTGAATTTCCAGTCTCGGATAGGACACAAGTGATCATATACAACATACGGAGGAGGAGGGGCTGGGAAGTGGGGAAAAAACCAAAAGTATCAACAGCTATGGCTCTGGGTTATGAGATTATGAGTGATTTTTATTTTTCCTTATCTTTTCTATATTTTTAAATTTTTCCAGGATGTGACATGTAAACATGCTCATAGGGATGTATGTGTATGTGTCCAGTAGGTAATGCTTTCAAAAGTGGTAAAAAGATGATTTAAAAGTAAGAAAACAATTCTTCATTATAAATGGTAATCATGGAATTATACAAAAGATGCTGAGACATACGTCATCTCTCCAAGAGTAAATGGAGCTCCTCTCAGTTGATAAGCCAGTGGTAGAACTCTGCGTCCCAGACCGAGACCAAGAGTTGTGGGTGCCTGCAGGCGTGGTGCTGCCACTGGATGTAAATGATGACCCGGGTTCACTGCAGAGACAAACGTAAGCCCATAAAGACCATTTCCTGGGAAGAGATTAAACTGGAAGTGGTTTTACTTCTTGGAGCCGATTTTAAAAACTGTTTTTTTTTTTTTTTTAAGATTTTATTTATTTGACAGAGAGAGACAGCGAGAACAGGAACACAAGCAGGGGGAGTGGGAGAGGGAGAAGCAGGCTTCCCGCAGAGCAGGGAGCCCGATGTGGGACTCGATCCCAGGACCCTAGGATCATGACCTGAACTGAAGGCAGATGCTTAACGACTGAGCCACCCAGGCGGCCTTAAAACTGATTTTAAAACATTTATGCAGTGTAACATTTCATTACACTAAAAATGAAACTGCTTTTTTTTTTTTTTTTTTTACTCTTAGAAATGCAATCACTGATTTTGCTTCCTATATTCATTATGGGCATGTTTTGATTTTGCAATCAGAAGCATTGCAGTGCGTTCATTCTTACCAGGTATATTTATCAATGGCTTTCTGCACATTGCTTGTAAAATGTGTAGGTAAAGGATCTTTGCTTTTCACAGCCAAACTTTGCTTCCCAGATCCTTCTGACAGTCCTCTTCTGAAAAATAAAGTAAAATATGAAAAGTATCTCTAATGTAATAATTTGATTCGTGAAAACTTTTAAAATGTCCTCCGCATAAAGTTGCTCCTCTCCTCTCGCCATGCCCCCCGAAACACACATGTGCGCATGCACACATGCACACACACACACAGCCCCCACATATCCTCAAGAAACTGAGGCATGGGACCTTACCATTCTTATTTTTCTTAGAACAAGTTTGCCATGAACCTACATGCCTCTTTATGTAAAACAGAAAAAAAACAACAGCAACTTTTCTGTGACTTGGCCAGACTCATAAAAGTTGCCCAAAACTCTGGGCAGACACAGCCTCACTCCGAGGCAAATGCAACATAAGCTGGATTTCAAGTCCCACTTGTCCTTTGACCAGTGTCCAGTGCCCTTGTGATTAATTCTGAAATATATTAAATTCTCTTTAATCACTAAACACATGAATGAATCAAAAAAAATGACTGAAACACACAAACAATAACTCATTTTAATTTGGCACCGTTGTTTGGTTTGTAGCCTGATGTGTAGAGTTTTAAAATATTAAAATTAATGGAAAACTAACACAGAAGAAACCTCTAAACTTTAAATAAGGTACTGAGCCTGATTGGTGTATGAAAGTTAGTGTTAATCATTAAAATGCCCTTTCAATGAACCTCTTAAAACATTTACTTCCGTCTTAGTCAAAGTAGCTTCCTAACGTTTAATAGTAAACACCTTGTATTCTTTTACAGAAATAATATTTTCCCGTACAAATTACTCATATTTTATATTAACTGAAGATGTGACAGTGATTTGGAAAAAGAAGTCAACTTTCAATATTTCTAACAAGGATACCACAGTAACATTCATTAAAAAAAGTTTGCTGTCATCAATTAAAATGGTGCCTAATTTACAACATTTGTATTTCTGACTGTAAATGGAGTTTTTTAAAAAGATTTTATGTATTTATTTGAGAGAGAGAATGAGAAAGCATGAGAGGGGAGAGGGCCAGAGGGAGAAGGAGACTCCCTGCTGAGTGGGAGCCCGACGCGGGACTCGAGCCCGACGCGGGACTCGATCCCGGGACTCCAGAATCATGACCTGAGCCGAAGGCAGTTGCTTAAGCAACTGAGCCACCCAGGCGCCCTGAATGTAAATGGAGTTTTAAAAAATATTAATACAGGGAATAAATTCTGCCCTTAGTTATGTACCTATAGTACTCTACAACAAATGGAATTTGAAAAACAAGTTCATTACTACAGAGGTTAGCAAGAACCTCTGCCTTCCATACGTATGTCTTATATGAGAGAAGAACAGAATTGTAAAAATTTTTTCCTTCCTTATTGCTTATATGTCTAAAGTACAATCAAGCAGTTCTGAGAATAAAGGTGCTAAGAGAAAAGAATACAGGACAAGCTTTTATGCTAATAAACTGCTTTACCTTTTGCCTTGTTCAGTTGCTTCAAAACCATCAATTATTTATCATTTCCATGTGACTCAATAACTCTTTAAATAAACATAAAAATACTTATGATGAAAAAAGAGACATTCAACTAAAAATTACATCAAAAAGAGCTGCTTTGAGCTTTAAGAAATAAATGCTAGCATGTGAGTTAATCTGCTTCTTGCTGAGAGATAATTTTAAACCTCAGGGTGGTGAATTAAAATAAAATATGTTCCTTCATAATAATCTGCATAAGAGGGGCACCTGGGTGGCTCAGTCGGTTAAACCTTTGGCTCAGGTCATGATCCCGGGGTCCTGGGATCGAATTCAGCATCGAGCTCTCTGTTCAGAGGGGAGCCCGCTTCTCCCTCTCCCTCTGCCTACTGCTCTGCCTACTTGTGTGGGCGCGCACTCTCTCTCTCTCTCTCTGTCAAATAAATAAACAAAATCTTTAAAAAAATAATCTGTATAAGAATAACAAAGGTAGATTAGAATCCTGCTCTGCCTGTGCACTCTAAGCAAGTTGCTTCTCCTCTCCTGGAACCAATACACACATCTATAAAACAGTGACAATACCCTAAACGTTTTCCTACAGTTGTTGTGAGACCTAACTTAAAGTATGTAAAGTGTTTTCATAATCAGTGCTGGGTCAATCAGGCTGCTCTTGTTGACTGCTATCATCATTATCACGAGCCACTCAATAAAAACACTGAGCTGTTTCTTTGTACCTCCTGCAGCATTTCGTACTATATAGATCTCTTTCCGGCCCTCAGCTTTTTATTGGGATGATTTTGACACTTTATTTATTTTTTTTATCAGCAGCACCTAAAAGAATGCCTGTCACATAGAGATGCTCCACATTCACTGAAAGAATCAATAGGTAAAGATTAAATTAGTGAGCCAAACAAAGACCATGTTTTTACTCTGTAAATTCATGCTTACTACAAAAGATTACATTGTGACCAGACACAAACATACTCTTCTAGTTCAAGACATGTCTGGAGATTTGTTTATCCTTTATAAAGACAGAAAACTCACAGCTCTTGGAATAACTCACATCTATCTCCAAAAGTGACTTTTACAACTGAATGGTTGGATGAAATCGGTTCTTGCTTTCGGCTCCTCCTCTGCCTTTTGTGAGACTGGAAAACAAAATTCACTAAGCAGACACATGCCTGTTTGTTTTGTTTCCAATGAACAATCATCTCTTCCTCCAGAAAATTCATCTTTTTGGGGGGGGTGGGTGGGAGAGGAGGGAGTCTTTCCAACCTAAGAAAATGATTTACAGAATGAAAGAACTACTTCCTCTCTTCATACAACACCATAGCCTTTCCCAGAGGGCATTACTACTCACTTCAAAGTGGAGCTGATGACAGATCTTCAAGATGCAGGGGTGGGAGGGGGGGGTGCAGGGGGAGGAATTACTGTAAAATGGATGCCCTCAACCACCATCTACTTCCATACTATTTCTCTAACTTTTTTCTCCCCTGCTCTTCCTGTCTCATCTACTTCAAAAGTCTATTTCTGTGGAACTTCTTGAACTTGAGAGTTCATTTGACCACAGAGTTCAGAGGAATTCTGAAGAGGAACTTGAGCCTATTAATTCAATGACTACCCAAGGTCACCAAGAAGATAGGGATGGAGCTGCTCTCTGGACCCAGGCCACCTGCATGTCTCTCCAGGGACCCCAAATTACTGACATTGTTAACCAAAAACAGAAGCTATACAATTTGCCTTTTGTTTTTTCTTTTTATGTTTTGCTTTGAATCTTTGATTTCTCTCCCCTAACCATTGTACTGTGACTTCATGCATAACACTGAACATTTTTAATTCCCTGTGAACTATCAATTCCTACATAAATGATGCAGTCTAAAAAAGTGTACAGGGTTTACAGGATGTGTCCTAGAAATATCTTAAAACTTGAACGTGGTGGAATGTCTATTAAGCTTTTTTTACATTATACATAGACATTTAAGTTTTACACTAGTTCTTGTCTATATTGCTTAAATTTTAGAGATGTTAAAAAACCGCTAATGGGTACATTTAAGGCTGTTCATTTGGAAACGGGACCTGGGTTTTAGGGCAGACTGAAGTGCACCCACTGAACTATATGGCCCTAATTTGTCAGTTCGTCAAAGTGAAGGCTGAGTCCCAATCTCTAGGAGTCACTCATTTCCAGTGTCAAGGTAATGACTCTAGGATCTATTTTTACTTTTTAAAACTTGCCTCTTGATAGCCCACAAACCTCTGCTACTTTGCCTTGTAGACAGTATTAAACAGTGATCGAAGCTTCCAAAATTTTTTATTTCTGCTTAAAAGGATTGCCTGAAATGAAGACTTGTATGCTGCATGGGCTGAAATGCAGAATGGTTTTCTGGGGGGACTGGCTCTCACGAAGCCCCTCCTCCCATAAAAAACACTCAGCGCCGCCCTGACCTAATACAGGCACATCCTAGAAGCAACTGCTGCTCTCGGGACTGATGGAGAATCTGTCATCTCAGACGCGACGGATGCTTCTCAGTGCAAGTGAGCAACTTCGCTTGGGGAAGCGGGATGATGTCAGCACGAGAGATTTCATGAATGGATGCGGGGAAACAGACCAGATGAATTCCAGCTTTTCAGCCAGGGGGGAAAAAAATCACACACATGGCACAAAAATATGACACGACAGAAAGTTCATCCTACCTCCCTTGCCAGATCAAGACTTACCCAATCACAATCAGCCCCAGGCCTGGGCTCGCGTCCCCGGGTCTGGGCCCCGCGCCCCGAGGCCTAGGCGCCTCCGGGCGCTGACACCCCGCGCGGGCCCCCTGCAGGCGGCGGGCGGCCGTGCGCCCCCGCGCCCCCGGGGCCTCGGCTCCCCGCCCGCCCAGCCCTGCGCCCCCAGCCCGCTAGCCCTGCACGGGCAGCCGAGTCGCGCCCGGGAAGCTCGAGCCTTGAGCGGCGCGGCCAGGGACGCTCCGGGCCGGGTCTGCGCAGCCCATAGGCGCGGCTGCTCGCGGGTCGCCCCTACTGCCTTCCCCTACAGGTCCCACGGCCCCGCACCGGCCAGATTCCGGCGCGGCGGGGCGACGCCTCCCGTTCCCTCCGCGCACGCCCTTCCCTCCTCCTCCCCGGCCGCAGCGCCCTTCGCGGAGGTCGGCCTGGGCCAGGCTGCAGGTCTCCAACGCTCCCCGCCCCACCCGCCGCCTCCCTGGCCCGCGTCCGCCTCCCGCGTTCCCAGGAACCTAACCTTGAAAAAGTCCTGCTGCCAGAGGCCGGATTTCATAATCCAGTGCGCACCTTCTGGCCTCTCGCTCCTCCCCAGGGCCTGCCTGGGCGGGAGGGTCTGTCCGACAGGTGTTTGCTATCCTTAATTCTTTTTTTTTTTTTAAAGATTTTATTTATTTATTTGACAGAGAGATAGAGAACACAAGTAGGCAGAGTGGCAGGCAGAGGGAGAGGGAGAAGCAGGCTCTCCGCTGAGCAGGGAGCCAGACGTGGGGCTCGATCCCAAAACCCCAGGATCCTGACCTGAGCCCAAGGCCGCCGCTTAACCGACGGAGCCACCCAGGCGCCTCTATCCTTAATTCTTTTAAGTAAACCTTTAACTAACAGGAGAAAGACCGAGAACTACAGAAAGATTTCACCGGTCCACCTCCTCCCATCAAAGGATTCCTAGTTGGGCAGGGGTGCGGTGGGGAGAGTAGGCGGAAGGGAAGTTAAAAAAAATTGAAGTCTCAGACCTAGTAAATCCAAGATGCTAATCTGATTAACAGATTCTCTAGGTATAATTATGCGCCAAAGATTTGTCTCTCTCCATCTTCAAATAGATGCTTTATCTCATCCAAGCCAGTAACTTTTCTACAAAGCAGCGAGCGTACCTGTGTCTACGTTTATTAATATGGGCTTGTCTCAATCTTGGAGTCATACAATTCATTATGCCAGGACCAGTCACTGGACCCTATGTTGTGAGACAGCAAAATGACCAAGCCACCATATTCATAAACTGAAAGAAATAGGAATGATTTAGCTTAAGATACATAAGCAAGGTGTCAAAGTGTGGGCACTACATATGGCATGCCTCTCCCCACCAACAGATTTTTCATAATTACAATTAATGAAATGGATGCTGGTACTTTGCAGCCTGGGCTGTGTATCCAGTCTCCTTTGATCTGAGGCCTTCTGAGTCTGAACAGGTACAAAGAAGCTCACCGATTCCTCCTGCTCAGCTTCCTGAATTTACATTGGTACAGCATGCCTCTCCCATTTATTAGTGAAAAATCTGATTTATTTTTAATCTGACTTTTAAGGAACAACCCTAAGAGGACAATAAGAAACCACTACCAACAACGAAACAATCCATTTCTGGAAATACTGGAATCCTCACCACATTTACCACCACAAATAATCAGTTTTGAAGTGGTAGATGGTTATAAATCCTAAAATTAATAAGATTTTAAATCGTGATCCACTGCATCAAAAACTAATAATGTAATGTACGGTGGTTAACATAACATAATAAAAAAAATCGTGATCCATACATATGTGAATATATGTGGGGAGCAAGTGTGCATGTGTGTGTCTATCAGGAAAACTGATGGTGTCTGAAGTAAACACATACCCACTAATACTATTGATATGTTAAGGGAGACTTGACAGAGAAACAAAGGAAAGAAGAATATTATGATCCAAATACATGCTGGCTGCTTTATATATATGTTGTTTTGTTTAATTTTTTTTAACACCCATGCTAGATAGATACTATCATCCAATTTTACTGATGAAAATACTGAAGGCAGAGACCTTAAGTAAAAATCTTCCAGGTCACTCAACTAGGATGTGACGTGTGTGTGTGTGTGTGTGTGTGTGTGTGTTGTGTGTGTGTGTGTGTGTCCCAGGTATCTACTATTGCACAATAAACTACCTCAAATTTAGTGGATTAAAACAAGTCATTTTGTTCTGCTCACAAGCCACAGCAGTCAGGAAGTCTGGCAAGACTTGGCTGGGTGATTTGTCTGTTCCACGTGGCATGTGGCTCCGTGGCATTGCTCAACTGGCCTCTGGGCTGGGCTGGAGATTTCAAGAAGGCTTCACCCACATCGTTTCTAGCACTTTGGGGTGGAGGGATGGCTGGAAGGCTGGGCACAGCTGGGCCCTTCTCTCAGGTAGTCTCGGGACCTCCCTGGGTAATCTCTCCAGCAGGGCAGTCAGAGTTCCCACATGGCAACTCAGGGCTCTAAGAAACCAAGGGAGGTGCTGTTCACTCTATTAAAGGCGGGCTCCGAACGGGCGTAGCGTCACTTACATTGTACTCCATTATCAAAACACTCACAGGTTCAAAGCGTTGGAAAATAGAACCTATCTCTCAGTGGGAAGCGTGTCAAAGCACATTTTTACTCTACCATACCTACTTTCTCTCCAGACATTATTTACACTCCCTCCCCCCAGGCACAATACACTCAAGCCACTCAAAATTCCCTGAAATTTGATCATTTCAATCATGTCCAAGCGAGGATAAGGAGGCTCCTCCTTGGGGGCATTTCCTCTGGATCTGAAGACCTGTGAACTAAAGAGACAAGCCAGAGGCCTCCCGCATGCACACAAACAATGGAGAGACAGAGACTGAGGAACCAGAGCCAGCACTGGTGTCCCAAAGGAAGGGCAGTGGGAGACACAGCGGTCACTGGTCCACGGCTATTGGAATCCAAGCAGGCTCCTGTTTCCAGTTTCTTCATTAGGACCCACTTCTGCTCCCTGGCTTCCTCCGAGCTCTTCGCTATCCTCATGAGGAAGAAATGGCCCAGGTTTGCAACCAAGTAGGCCCTCAGCCTGCTTCCTCACAGAGTCGCTTCTAGTCCAAGCTGGTCACCCCTCCTCTAATACAATTCCCTCACATAACTTGTGTGCTTTCCTTTGAATTTCTTCAGAGCTCACTCCATTAGCCGTAAGCCACTCTGACTTTTCTTTCGGGGACAGGTCATTGGGGCACCTTGGAGGCTGCCATGGGACAAGGCTCTTAAACCCCTAAATCTCCCTGAGATTTTTAGTTGACCAAACCTTTGGTTTCACCTTTACCGCTGCCCCAGATCTCATCTGGGAGGTCATTTCTTAATTGTACTCAGAGAGCCTGTGAGGTTGAAACAGCTTACTTTCTAAACCCAACATGTGCTGGCGCTTATATTTCCTATGAAATCTGCTCAAAAATTGGACAGCTCCTTATTTAGTGCCTATCTCTCCTCTCTCAAATTTCAAAACCCAAAGCAACATTGATTTAGAGACAAAAGGCATAGGATATTCCCACTGGATTGGTCTAGAGCACTATGTGTGTCCCAGTAGAAATACAATGTGAGCCACACACATATTTTTAAATTTTCTTGTATCCACATTCATCAACTTAAAATAAACAGTTGAAGTTAGTTTTAATAATATTTTTATTTAGTCCAATAGATCTAAAATATTATCATTTCAACATGTAATCAATATAAAATTATTGGGATATTTTAAATACTTTTGGGGGGGGATACTGTCTTTGAAATCCAGTGTGTATTTTATACTTACAGCAACACCTCAATTAGGACTAGCCACATTTCAAGTGCTCATTCACTACATGTGGCGAGTGGCTTCTCTACTGGACAGTAGCCCAAGAGAATAAAATCCCTTGACTTTTATTTTTAATTTGGCTTAAACATTTTAAGACTCCATCATTCTTAGCCAAGCCTGAAATTGTGAAATATTTATATAGCCAAGATATATATATACATATGTATATGTGTATATATACATACACATACATATATATGAGAATACATATGTCTTCTCTTCTAAATGCACATATATTCCATGTAGTTGTCATAAACATCATCAATACACAGTTAGAGGCTTAACTGCATTATCAGAACTGAAAGCTACTGATCCTGTCAGTTCATCCTTAAAGACACATTGAAATTTGTATAGGCAGAAGAAAATTCATTTAAAAAAAAGAATTAAAAATATTCTACATTTGAATATGGTTTATAAAAGAAAAACATTTTTCTCAATGTTATTTGTACTTAGTGCATACAATTTTCATCCTTTATCGATTACTTAAACCATAGTTGAGAACTGAAAGTAAATAGCTATTGCCACATTCTTGTTTGAGTGTTTTACATTCTAATGGGGGCTGGGGGCTTGGGATTAATAATCACAGTAATTAAATAGGAGGCCTCAATCCCTAAAATAAGGATACCAGAATCTGCCTCAGCCTATTTTGGAGAATTCATTAGGATGAAATGAAATTGTACATGTGATCACCCTCTGAAAATCTATTAGTAATTTAAAGATATATCAATAGTTACAAGTAACATTTAAATTGTCTAAAAATTGACCTGATTTGAGGGAGTCCTGAGCTGGTAATAATTCTCTAAGCATAAGTTGTCAAAAACAAGTCTAATATTATCCTCTTTCTTGTAGAGTTGTATGAATTAGGATGATTTTTGGAAAGTGCATGTAGATGCATAAAACATTGAGACTTAAATTATTCCCCCTTTTAGCTCTCCAGACATTGAGTTACTTCCAGTGAGAGTTTAAAAAGAAAACTGAACGGGCGCCTGGGTGGCTCAGTTGGTTGAGCAACTGCCTTCGGCTCAGGTCATGATCCTGGAGTCCCGGGATCAAGTCCCACATCGGGCTCCCTGCTCGGCAGGGAGTCTGCTTCTCCCTCTGACCCTCTTCCCTCTCGTGCTCTCTATCTCTCATTCTCTCTCTCTCTCAAATAAATAAAAATATCTTAAAAAAAAAGAAAACTGAATGGAGAGTTCACTTGTGTTCATTTTATTCTTATGCAGTTGCAACATACAAATGTTGCATATAGACTTTTATATTTATCCAGTACAGGCAGCCTTGCCTTTGCACAGGTATCATGTAAATGGAAACTGTGCGTATCAAAACGGTGTCCTTGCTTTGCAAATATACACATATAGACACACGTGTTATTTTCTTTCTCCACCACAGAGCTGTCCCCAGTATCAATGAGCCCACCCAGCACCTAGATCTTGGTTTCTAGTACGATTCTCCAATAGGAGGAACTAGGGTTCCTTGGAGAAAGATGATTCCAGGGCTGGGGCAGGGAAAATATAAAAACGTACCTGGAGCATTCATAGTGCCAGAAAATAAGGAAGTACTCAAAACCCTACAAAACAGTGGGGGCACGTCAGAGGGACTCGGGAGCAACCCGAAAGAGCCCTGAACGGCTAAAGCTAAAACAATTTGAGTAACAAAATAAATAATGTGGTATTGAATTACAGTCCAAAGAGCAAAATAAATATCTATGAGTGCATACTGATATAAATGAATGAATGAACCAAATAAATAAATGGAGGGAAAGAAGTGAATCTCCTACAGAAGAATTATAAATGAATCATGTAATTGCTCCTTCTTTCAGGAGATGGAGCTTAACACCTCCTACCCTCAACCTTGACTATGGGCTTGATTCCAAAGAGTAGAGTACAAAAAGGGGGCAAGACAGCTTTACAGCAGAAACACCTGACAAGCACTCCCTCAGCCAGGGGATCAAGCTCAGCATCATTAGTGATGAGTTACGATGATAGCATGTCCTTGAGAAGGTAGTAAGATAATGTCACTTCATCTCTGTGGTCTTCCTCCCAGAAACCCATAATCGCAGCCTAATCATGATAAAAATGTAAGACAAATTCTAACTGAGAAACATTCTACAAAATGCTCTTCAAATTCTCAAGGTCATCAAAACAAGGAAAGTCTGAGAAACTGTCTCAAACCAGAGAATACTAAGGAGACAGATGATTAAATGTAATATGGTATCCTGGATAGGATCTTGGAACAGAAGAAGGACATTGGGGAAAAACTGGTTGTAATGGCTATCTTTAAACCAGTGGACTTTGAAAGCAGATTATGCTCCATAATGTGGGTGGGCCTCGTCTAATCAGTTGAAGCCCTTAAGAGAACAAAGACTGGCTTTTCTTAAGCAAGAAGGAATTCTGCAAACAGACTGCCTTTGGACTCAAACTGTAATTCTTCCCTGGGTCTCCAACCTGCCAACCTATCCTGCAGATTTTAGACTTAGTAAGCCTCCACCATCATGTGAGCCAATTCCTTAAAATAAATCTCTCTCTCTCAAAATACATCTTTTTATGTAAATCTATAAATATAGATGCAGGCGTAGACATAAAGATGCATCCTATTCTGTTTCTCTGGAGAATCTTAGCTAAATACAGTGGTGAAATTGGAATGAAATATGAATTTTAGTTAATAATAATACATCAATGTTGGTTCATTATTTGTAATAAATGTACCATTATAGTGTAAGATATTGATAACAGGGAGCAACTTTTCTGTACATTTAAAACTGTTCTGAAATAAAGTCTAGTTTAAAAATGTTTGTGGTAAACTCTTCTACACATTAAATATATTTTACAAGTTAGTATCTACTTTCCAACAAGACCAGTAAAACAATATTATGTTTTATTATTTTAATGTGAAGAGTATAATAATCTTATAATGTGTTAGGTAAACTGTGAAGTCCATAGCTTATAGAAAATTATAGAAAAATGTAGAATTTATATATATATATATATATATTTTTTTTTTTTTTGAGAGAGAGAGAAAGAGAGAGTGGAGGGTGGGGAGGGGCAGAGGAAGAGGGAGAGAGAGAATCTTAGGCAGGCTCCATGCTGGGCAATGTGGAGCTCATTCTCACAACCCTGAGATCATGACCTGAGCTGAAATCAAGAGTTGGACACTTAACAAACTGAGCCACCCAGGCACCCCTAGAATATATATATTATTTAACATAAAAATGAAATAAATTTACCTAGGTAGTAAAACTCATAAGGACATTATTTTTAAAGAATTATAATAAACTATAATAAGTATTATCTGATATTAAGTAACAGCAGAAATTTGCTTTATATAAATTTTTTTCTAAGAACAGCCTATGTAAAGCAAAATATAACTACATTATTTGACTCCTTTGGGATTGAAATGTTTGCATGCAGTCCTACCAGAGTGCCACTAGATGTAAATCTTTCCCATCTGTTAACACTGAAGAACATGCCCAGGTGGATTTTAATACCATGTATGTCTTTTTGCAAGATTTAGGATTTAGTGAATTTTCTTTCCAGTGCAGATATGGAATCCTGTTTGCATTAAAAATCACTATTGCAGTGAACAATATATAGTATGCACAGCTGACAGAAAGTATCAAGATACTAACATTGTCCGTGGATGGAGTGCTAACACTTTGGTACACAAATAGGCTCCGGGACCTACATACCTTACTTCTAAACCTAACAACACCCTGGTGGGTGGTTACTTTTAGGTACAGAAAAGAAAACTGAGGGTGAGCAATGTTAGTAAATTATCGAGGACAAACAGTTTTACCCAGATCTGTCTAGTCTGAGTTCAAAAGTTTGCCATTTCTAAGATTCATCTCTGATCTAATTTGCAGATTTCTGCTGAAGCTCCTTCTCTCATAAAGATGGCCTATGGACATCTCTTATGGATATACCAAATATGTTCTATAATAATATTCGATAACTTTTTTTTAGATTTTATTTATTTATTTGACAGAGAGAGACACAGCGAGAGAGGGAACACAAGCAGGGGGAGTGGGAGAGGGAGAAGCAGGCTTCCCACGGAGCAGGGAGCCTGATGCGGGGCTCGATCCCAGGACCCTGGGATCATGACCTGAGCCGAAGGTAGACGCTTATCCGCTGAGCCACCCAGGCGCCCCTCGATAACATTTCTTGAAGACTAACCACATCTTCATCCCTGCTTTAAAGCACTTGTTACAAGTGTTACAAGTTAGTGCATTTAAGTTTCACAATTAATTCTTTGAAGAGGAAATACCTTTGTACCATTCTGCAGACTGGTAAACTGAAGCACAAAGAAGTCAATGACATGACAAAGCCAACATTCTAACTTAAGTTATTGAAGATAAAGCTTATTCAATGCCATACTTCAGTCTTTTATGCATGGCATACACTTCACAAGCCCTCTACAAAAGATCTGGAGAAGCTCAAGCACACTATATTTAATAAAGTACATAGAAAAGTTTTTAAATTTAGAGGAATGTTGTATCTGAAAAGAGTAATAGAGGGAAAAATTATTAGACTTTTAATACGAAGACTATAAAAAGCTTAGAAAGCCCTAAGTAATCTATGAGGTTAACAGGTTATATATAATTATAGAAAGATAGAGAATTTGTATTTTATTCAAAACAAAGCACCTAAATTGGTTATTTAGATGTCCAATAATTTCTAAATTAGTGCTGCAATCTATTAAGGACAATAATTTTTAGGTAAGATCATATGAAATTGCCAATAGTGTACTGTTTGAACCAAAAAACCAGAAATTTATGTATCAAAATAATACGCTGGATAAATGGATTAAATAACATCCTGTAATCAGTATTTTTTCTTACTTTTAAGCATTAACTTTACCATACTATTATAGTAGAAAGTGATAGAGGAAACAATCTGAAAAATTTTTTATAAATATTTTTATAAAGAATTCATCAGACTTTAAGTGAAAAAAACTACCTACATATATTCTATGAAGAGTTTAATTTCCCCCACTGCAGCATCAATATAGTCAAATTTTTCAAAAAAAGTGTGTTTTAATGTTTAATTTCACTCATCCTTTTTTTTAAAAGATTTTATTTATTTATTTGAGAAAGAGAGAGTGAGAGAGAACATGAGAGGGGAGAGGGTCAGAGGGAGAAGCAGACTCCCTGCTGAGCAGGGACCCCGAAGTGGGACTCGATCCTGGAACTCCAGGATCATGACCTGAGCCAAAGGCAGTCGCTTAACCAACTGAACCACCCAGGCACCCCAATTTCACTCATTCTTTTAATTAGTAGAGCAGAAAATGAAGACTTGGTAATAATTGCTAGATCACTATTAAAAGTTTCAGTTCCATTTGATGTCATTAAAATATCAAAATACAGTTGATCCTTATTATTCATGGATTTCGTATGTATAAATTCACCTATTTGCTAAAATTTATTCGTAATTCCAAAATTAATATTCAGAGTGCTTTCATGCTATTCACAGACATGCGTAGAGCAACGAAAAACCTGAGTTGCCTGAATTGCATGTTCTCAGCTGAGGTGGAACAGGACAGCATTTTACCTTCTTATTTTTGCTCTGATACTATCAAGTATTATTTCTGTAGTCTGTTTAATGCCATGTTTGGGTTTGGGGATTTTTTTTGCATTTTTGTATTTTTAGTTTGTGATTTTGCTGTCAACATTTGTGGGATACTGCAAAAACAGTGTTTAAAAGGAAATATAGCATTGAATGCATATATTAGAAAAGAAGACTTAAAATCAATCTTCTAAGTTCCCACCATAGGAAACTAGAAAAGGAAAAGCAAATGGAATCCAAAGTAAGCAGAAGAAAAGAGATAACAAGAATTAGAGCAGAAATAAAAAACTGAAAACAGGAAATTTAATGGAGAAAAATCAATGAAATCAAAAGATGGTTCTTTGAATAGCTTAATAAAAATCAATAAGCCTTTAGCCAGAAAAAAAGAGAGAAAGAGAGAGACAGAGAGAGGACACAAATTACTCAAATCAGAAGTGAAGGAGGGAATATCACTACAAAAACCATGGACATTAAAAGTTTAATAAAGGAATACTCTGAACAACTCAGTGCTCACAAATTCAATAACCAAGATGGAACAGACCAATTCCTTAAAAGACACAATCTGCCAAAACTCATACAAAAACAAATGGACAATCTGAATAGGCCACTTAAATCTATTAAAGAAATTAAATCAGTATTTAAAAACTTTCCAAAACAGAAAGCACCAGGCCCAAGTAGGTTCACTGGTGAATTCTACCAAACATTGAAGGAAGAAATTTACCAAATCTCTAAATCTCTTTCAGAGGATAAAAGCAGAGGAAATACTTCCTAACTCATTCTATGTGGACAGCATCACAATAATATCAAAACCAGACAGACATTACAAGAAAACTACAGATCAATATCTCCCATGAAGATAAATGCAAAAATCCTCAACAAATTATTAGTGTATTGAATCCAACAATGTATAAAAAGAATTATATACCATCACCAAGTAGGATTTATCACAGGTATGCAAGGCTGGTTTAACATACAAAAATCAATTAATGTAATCAATCATATCAACAGGCTAAAGAAAAATCACATGATTCTATCAATAGATGCATAAAATGCATTTGATAAAATCCAATGTCCATTCATGAAAAACACTCTCAGTCAAGTGGATAGAGGGGAATTTTTTCAACTTGCTAAAGAGCATCTACAAAAAGCCTACAGCTAACATCTTACTCAATGATAAGAAACTAGAAGCTTTCCCACTAAGGTCAGGAATAGGTCAGGATGTCCTCTTTCCCCACTCACTTTCCAACATTATGCTGGGAGTCCTACCAAATTCAATAAGATACAAAAATGAAAGAAAAGGTACATTGACTTGAAAGAAAGAAAACTATCTTTGTTCACAGATTATCTAATTGTCTTTGTAGAAAATCCAAAAGAATTGGAAAAAAAAAAAAAAACCTCCTGGAACTAATAACTGATTATAGCAAAGTTGCAGGATCCAAGATTAATATAAAAAAGTGAATTGCTTTCCTATATATCAGCAATGAACAAGAGAAAATTAAAATTAAAAATACACTATTTACATTTGCACACCCCCAAAATGAATTATTTAGATATATAACTAACAAAATATGTACAAAATCTATATAAGGAAAACTACAGAATTCTGATGAAAGAAATCAAGGGAGAACTAAATCAATAGAGAAATAATACACGATCATGATAGGAGGACTCAATATTGTCAAGGTATTAGTTCTTCCCAAATCAATCTCAGATTTAATGCAATCGCAATCAAAATCCCAGCAAGTAATTTTGTGGATATCAACAAACTGATATTTAGAACTGATTTTAAAGTTTATATGGAGACACAGAAGCCCCAGAAAAACCAACACAATACTGAAGGAGAAGAACTAAGTTAAGGAACTGATGTCACCTGACTTCAAGACTTACTATAAAGCTACCCTAATCAAGGTTGGTATTGGTAAAAGAGTACACAATAGATCATTGGAACAGAGTAGAGAGCCCAGAGATATATGAATGCAAATATATTCAGCTAATCATGGACAAAAAAGTGAAGACAATACAATGGAGCAAAGACAATCTCTTCAACAAGTGGCGCTAAAATAACTGGACATCCACAAGCGAGAAAGTCAATCTAGACACAGACCTTTAAACCTTCTCCAAAAATTAACTTGAAATGGATCATAAACCTACATGTAAAACAAACAAACAAACAAAACTATAAAACTCCTAGAAGATAACACAGAAGAAAACCTTGATGACTTAAGGTTTGGCAATGACTTTTTAGATACAACACCAAAGGCACGCCCCATGAAAGAAAGAATTGACAACCGGGCCTTCATTAAAATAAAAAATTTCTATTATGTGAAGGACATTGTCAAGAGAATGAAGAGACAAACCTGGGAAACAAGACTGGGAGAAAATATTTGCAAAAGACACATTTGATAAAGAACTATTATCCAAAATATAGGAAGAACTCTTAAAGACCAACAATAAGAAAACGAACAAACTGGTTTAAAAAAAATGGGCCAAAGACCTTAACAGACACCCCACCAAAGAAGATGTACAGATGGCAAACAAGCAAATGAAAAGATACTCCACATCATAAGTCACCAGGGAACTGCAAATTAAAAGAACAATGAGACACTACTACACACCAGTTACAATAGCCAAAATGCAGAACTCCACCAAATGCTGGTAAGGAGTAGAGCAACAGGAACTCTTTTATAGCTGGTGGGAATGGAAAATGGTACATCCATTTTGGAAGACAGTTCGGCACTTTCTTACAAAACTAAACCTACCCTTTTTTTTTAAAGATTTTATTTATTTATTTGGGAGAGAGGGCGAGTGCGAGCGGGAAGGGGCAGAAGGAGAGGGAGAAAGAATCTGAAGCAGACTCCGTGCTGAGCGCAGGTCCAGAAGCGGGGCTGCATCCCACAACCGGGAGATTGTGACCTGAGCTGAAACCAGAAGTCCGATGCTCAACCCACTGAGCCACCCAGGTGCCCCCTAAACATACTCTCACAATGCAACCCAGCAATCACACTTATTGGTATTTACCCAAAGGAGTGAAAAATTATGTCTACACAAAACCTGCACACAGATGTTTACAGCAGCTTTATTCATAATCGCCAAAACTTGGAGGCAACCAAGCCACCTACCTTCAGTAGGTGAATGGCTAAATAAACTGAGGTACTTCCAGACAATGAAATATTCAGCTCTAAAAAGAAATGAGCTATCAAGCTGTGAAAAGGGCAGAGAGGAAACTTAAATACATATTACTAAGTGAAAGAAGCAATCTGAAAAGGCTACATACTGTATAATTCCAAATATACGACATTCTGAAAATGGCAAAATATGGAGAGAGTAAAAGGATCAGTGTTCATCAAGGGTTAGGGAGAGGGAGGGATGAACAGAGCACAGAGAATTCTTAGGGCAGTGGAAATACTCTGTGTGGTACTACAGTGGTAGACATATGTCATACATTTGTCCAAACTCATACAATATAAAACGTCAATGCTGAACCCTAATGTAAACTATGGATTTGTGAGATGGCATAGGCTTGCAGGCCCCTTGCGAGCCAGGGTCATTCAAGGACTGCAGTGAGAGTTAGGAAAGCCAGGCAAACCTGAGCAAGGAGGAGAAAATGTTCTCTTCCCCTTATCTCATGTTGCAAGTTCTGAATGCCTGGATCTGCAAGAAGTGGCTCTTGCCTATCTTAGAGGCGTCCCTCCTTAGGACAACAACATGCTGTCTCCAGAGGAAGGGTGGCTGAGAGAATTCTTTAATGTATCTTTCTTCAAGGATGTTAGTTTAATCCCATTATGTGTGAAAGTACATATTGTTATGCTTACCTGATTGCTACAAGTATATAGCTATGTGGAAAATAAACGACAGCATGCAGTTGCAAGTGCTGCCTTTGCTCTGCATCCCCTGTGTCCCGGTGATTTCGCGACCCTTACCCAGGGACCCCAACGCACTAGACGTTGACAATTGGCGCCCGAACAGGGACCCTGAAGGACGTACAGGAAGGGTGAGTAACTTAAAATAACAGGGTTATGGGACAAGAAACTTCTACTCCTTATGTTCGAATGCTGAAGCATTCACTTGCTGTCTATGGCATTACTGTTGCTTCTACTGATATTGAGATGTGCTTAAAGGCGGTAATAAGAGATACTTTTGAGCTTGCACCGTCTCAGGAACCGAGTGAGTGTGGCCACATTGAAACAAAACCAAAAGTAAAATCGGATTCCGGGACGGAGCACTTACAAAAGATTCTCCAGCGGGTTCTAGCTATAGCAGAGGGATCTAAGAAGCCCCCTAAAAAACCCTCCGCTCCACCTCTGCCACCCGCACCAGGTCTTTCTCTTAAGAATCCTTTCCTTTCTGCTGCCTTGGCTGAGCTTGATGCGCTAGAAGATAGCGATGATGAAAGTGAGGCTGGCAATTCTGTCTTTGCTTTTCCTGTTATCAGGCCTCCCCTGGTCCAGGGAGTAGCACAAGCACCATATTATGAAGGTATCGGAATAGAGGATATCGGTCGCTTGAAAAAGGCAGTGTCTCTATATGGACCACAGTCACATTATGTGAAGGAGCTAGTTAATGGATTAGCTCGACATTATAATAATTTCTCTCCTGAAGATTGGAGGGTCCTTTGTAGAGCCCTTCTGAAAGAGCCTGAGTATCTGCAATGGCAGATGTGGTTTTCTGAGCTATGTATGGATCGGGCTCGTCAGAACACATTAAGCCCCAACCCTCGTATACAGGTTATAACTTATCAAATGTTGGCAGGGATAGGTCAATATTCTGATATTGCTGCTCAGGTTAATACCCCTGAAGAAATTCATGAGCAATTGCGGGAGATAGGTTTAGAGGCTTGGGAACGTATTCGGCCGACAGGGGAGCACTATGGATCATGGACTAAAGTTATTCAAAAGACTAATGAGCCTTATGTTGAATTCTTATCACGATTAAAATTAACTTTAGAAAGAACTGTTATTGGAGAGGAAGCTAGACAACAATTGTTGAGGTTACTAGCATATGAGAATGCTAATGAGGATTGTAAGAGAGTTATATTACCTATTAAGGATACAGGAGACATTAACACTTTTATGAAGGCCTGTAAGGATGTAACATCAGAAAGTCGAAAGATGCAGCTGTTTGCTGAAACTATGGCCACTACTTGGCATTCCTTGCAGTCCAAACAACTAGATAAGATGAAATGTTTTGGCTGCGGGCAACCAGGACATTTGAGAAAGAATTGTAAAGGGAAGAAACTTGATAAAGGGCGTGGGCCTGGAATTTGTCCACGATGTAAAAAGGGAAAGCATTGGGCTCGAGAATGTCGTGCTAAACTAAATACCAGTTTTGCAGAGAAGCACCAGGGAAACTCCATTTCGGGCCCTACCCCGGACCCAGGACAAACGAACAGGGGAAACCAACTATATTCTCCCTTAGCCCAGCCACCCAACACAGCGCCGCAATGGATATACCAGCCATAAAATCATTTACTTTAAAAGGAGGGGACAAACCGCAGAGAGTGCCCACTGGCATTTATGGACCTTTGCCAACTGGCACCTTTGCTTTATTAACTGGACGCTCAAGCCTGACATCAAAGGGAGTTAACAGTTCATTTAGGCATAATTGATGCTGATTATATGGGAGAAATCCAAATTCTTATGTCTTCCCTAGTTGATATATCTTTTGAAGCAGGAGAACGCATTGCCCAATTATTGTTATTACCTTACCTTTCTGTCGGTCAGTCTACTGTTATTAGACATGGGGGATTCGGTAGTACAGACACAAAAAATGTTTTTTGGACTACACAGATAACTCATATGCAGCCCTTGATGAAAGTTAAATTGAATACTAAAGATATTACTGTTTTACTAGATACTGGATCAGACATCACTATTATTAAGACTGCTGATTGGCCTGAGAAGCTCCCCTATACTATCGTGCCTTGTCACATAAAAGGAGTTGGCAATACTCCCGTTCACAGTATCGGCCTAGCTACTCAGTTCGTGACATTTACTTCCCAGGATGGTCAGATGGCTGTCCTAAAACCATATATTTTAGATGTTCTTTAAATATTTTGGGCCGCAATGTCCTAGAGCAGTGGGGAGCTCATCTCGAATTCTAATTGTAGATGGAACCCATCAAAATTTTATGGAAATCTGAAGATCCTTTGTGGATTGAACAATGGCCTTTAACTAAGGAAAAACTTACTGCTGCCCATCAATTGGTTCAAGAACAATTGCAAAAGAAACATATTGAGCATTCCACTTCCCCGTGGAATTCTCCAATTTTTGTTATAAAGAAGACCTCAGGTAAATGGCGTCTACTTACTGATCTACGTGGGGTTAACAACTCCATGTTCCCTATGGGGGCCCTTCAGCCTGGTATACCTTCGCCAGCTGTCTTACCAAAAGGTTGGCATACTGTAGTTATTGATCTGCAAGACTGTTTCTTCACTATCCCTGTGCATAAGGATGATAGAAAACGCTTTGCCTTTTCCCTTCCCCCTATAAATAGACAGGGACCTCATCAAAGGTTCCAATGGAAAGTTTTACCTCAAGGCATGATGAACTCTCCTACTATGTGCCAGCTTTATGTTGATGCTGCTTTGCGCTCTGTACGGCAAAGGTGGTCCCATGTATACGTATCTCATTATATGGATGACATCCTGTTCGCTAGTCCTCATCAAAATGAATTGGATGAAATTTTAAAATTATTACCTGAGTACTTTGCTTCTTTTGGCTTAATAATTGCCCCAGAAAAAATTCAAAAAGGAGATATCATCAATTATCTGGGATATGTGATAGAAAAAAATGCAATTAGGCCACAGAAGATGGCTATTCGTAGGGATAACTTGAGAACTTTAAATGATTTCCAAAAACTATTAGGGGATATTAATTGGTTGCGACCCTCTCTAGGTATCCCTACTTACCGATTGCATAACTTATTTGAAACCCTACAGGGAAACCCTGATATCAATAGCCCCAGACAACTTACTACTGAAGCCGAAATTGAACTACAGTTTGTAGAGGAAAAAATTAAATCTGCTTTCTTAACCCGAATTGATCCCTCCTTGCCTCTAAAATTGTATATTCTTCATACATGGCAATATCCCACGGCTATACTAGGTCAAAATGAGTTACCCATTGAATGGATCTATACTAAACATCATTTTTCAAAAAATATTATGCCCTATGGTATTCAAATAGCATATCTGATAGAACAAGCTCGAGACAGGGCTATAACCATAACTGGTTGTGATATTATGGACATTATTATCCCCCTGTCCAAGGATCAATTTTCATTTTTGTTACGAAATATGGAAGAACTACAAATTGCTCTTGCAGGGTATGTTGGTCAAATTAATTATCATTTTCCCAAAGGAAAATTATGGGACTGCTTTCGTAAACAAGAGTTTGTTATTCAGGATATCATCAATGATCAGCCCCTAATTGATGCACCTACGGTCTTTACCGATGGCTCAAAAACTAAAAGTGCTTATTGGACCCCTACTAAATATTGGGTTCAGTATACAGACTTTAATTCAGTCCAGCAAAATGAATTGTTCGCCATTACTCAGGTGTTAAAGGATTTTCCCTCCGCTGTAAATATTATCGCTGATTCTGCTTACGCTGTAGGAGTCCTTAAAAATATATACACTGCTGTTGTACATTCACATAAGTCCAATTTACTTAACCTATTTTTACTTTTGCAAACTTTGCTTAGAAGCCGGAATGCTCGTATTTATGTGACTCATATTCGTTCCCATACTAATCTTCCTGGTTCATTGACACATGGTAATGCTCAAGTGGACGCTTTGGTGTCTTTTGTATCTGCGGAGGAAGAACATAATTTATTGCATACCAATGCCGGAAGGTTACATGTTCAATATAAAATTCCATACCGTCAGGCAAAACATATTGTAAAGCAATGTCCAATCTGTAGACCTTTACATCTGCGCACTACAAAAGCTGGGGTAAACCCCCGAGGCACATATGCCAATGAACTTTGGCAAATGGATGTTACTCATGTGGCACAATTTGGTCGATTATCTTATGTACATGTTGTAATAGATACTTATTCTCAATTCATGTGGGCTACGGCACAAGTTGGTGAAACTGCGCAACATGTCATCACCCATCTATTAGAAACTTTCGCTGTGATGGGCCTACCATCTATCATTAAGACAGACAATGGCCCTGCATATAGCAGCAAAAAATTTCAAGCCTTTTGTAAACAATATGGTATGATGCATAAAACAGGCATTGAGTACAACCCCCAAGGACAGGCTATTGTGGAACGTGCGCATAGTACTTTAAAGTTGCAAATTAAAAAATTGAAAAGGAGGAAAAAGGATCATATATTATCATTTACTCAATCTAATGCGCGTTCTATTTTGATACAGGCACTATTTACACTCAATTTCTTGAATCTTCCGCAAGGAGATATTCTTTCCCGAGCAGAAAAGCATTTCATAGAGGGAGAGGCTGCTCCTCCTCCGTTAAATGAAAAAATATGGTTTAAACCGGCTGCAGATGCAGAATGGCAACCAGGGCTATTACTTTTTAGAGGGAAGGGTTATGCTTATGTCTCCACAGAGGATGGACGGACCTGTTCCTGGCTCCCCGCGAGGTGGATCCAGCCAAGGACCAATTCGAACGGCACCGTATCCTGTCAGGCGACGAACAAGGAATCCAGACCACGATGAACTTCCAATACAGGCCATGGCACACCTAAATTTGCGGGGACGACGTCGCCGTCGGCAAACATTTGCTACTGTTTTGCCTACCTGGGGACAAATTAAAAGGCTTGGTGGGGAAGGGCAAAAAATCTTGCAGCAGACAGGGAAGGCTTGCACACCCGAAAATTTGTTTTTGGCCATGTGCGCTTTACTTACTGTATCATCCTCCGCTGAAGCGACAGATGTAAGCTATTGGGCCTATATACCCAACCCACCTATGATGGAACCTGCACCCTGGGGAAGTGCGGATATTCCTATTTATACTTCCCCAGTGATACTTTCACCCCCTTGGAAAAATCTTACTTACCTTAATCAAGATGATGGCTCCCTATTTGATTTTCTACATAAAGGGGATGGTCCTTACATTTGTCTTGGCCCCTCTCCCTGTGCCGAAATGAACTGGCAAAACTGGATCCTACCCGGCAATATGTCTAATGGATCCCGAACTCATTTACAAAGGTTTGAGGCATGGTCTCTTAACATGACATGGGGAAATGTTACATTTGATAAGTTCCCCTCATTTCCTGTCTGTCCTGACTTCACATACATAAGACTGGCCTATAAGCCGTTTGTATGGCAGGAATGTGTTGGAAAGTTTGCAAAATTTTACAAGAATTTGCTTATGTGGGGGCCATATGGTCAATTTCTTCGGAATTGCTCAGAATGGAATAAAACACATTGTGATTTATCTTTAACTTATAGGATACCACCGCAGAACAACTGGAGTGAGCCAATGGTAAATCATCAGTTGATGGCCTGGGGAGATGGCGGCATTGCAGATCCTCGTGTAGCACATCAGAAATTTCCTGATCATATTCAAACACACTTATGGAAAATTGCAGCCGCGCTTAAGACTGTTAGAATGTACAATGGAACTTTTTCTGGCACAGCGAACTCTGCGTCAACTTATAACTTCACTATTTTTAAAGAAATGAATGTAACTGCTTGTGTACCTCTGCCATATCTATTTCTGGTTGGGAACTTTAGTTTCTATAATGGAATTAACTGTCCCAGATGTCGACTGTACTCTTGTATTAATAATTCTATAGAATTTGAACCGGGATATGATATTCTCTTATGATTTTGCAACAACGTTCTCACATTTGGCTTCCGGTGAATCTAGAACGGCCATGGGCTCAAAATCCCATGGACGCCTTAGTTTTGGAATTTTTCAAAAAGATGCTGAAACGTACAAAACGTTTTGCCGGCATTATTGTGGCAGTTATTTTAAGCTTAATCACAGTTACCACGCTGGCCACAGTATCAGGTATAGCATTACATACCTCTCTGCAAACCAAACATTTTGTGGAAAATTGGCACCGTGACTCTCGGGATCTTTGGCTTTCACAAACTATGATTGATACTCGCTTGCAAACACAAATAGATGTCCTTAGGCAGACAGTGGGCTGATTAGGGAAGAAGGTATTGACACTAGAGAGGCAAATTTGGCTTCGTTGCGATTGGAATTCTACGACTTTTTGTGTTACCAATTTAAAATATAATAAGTCACAGCATGATTGGAGCGTTATCCAAAGATACTTAGAAGGTAATTCATCGGCGGTTGACATGATCAATAATCTACACACAAATATTCAGGAGATCTTTGGTAGACCATTTGAGACCGAAGATGCTGCCACTTTGGCAGACTTGTTCCTTAAACAACTTGAGGGATTAGACCCAAAAGGTATCATTCAGAGTTTAGGGCATACTGCTGGAGGAATGGGCATTGTGTTGCTAGTTGTTATCTTATGCTTTACGCTGCTACATTTCTGCTATATAAAACCGTCCCAGAATTCTATGGCCACCCTCTGGAAGGCAATTTTATTAAAACAAAAGAAAAAAGGGGGAAATGAGATGGCATAGGCTTGCAGGCCCCTTGCGAGCCAGGGTCATTCAAGGACTGCAGTGAGAGTTAGGAAAGCCAGGCAAACCTGAGCAAGGAGGAGAAAATGTTCTCTTCCCCTTATCTCATGTTGCAAGTTCTGAATGCCTGGATCTGCAAGAAGTGGCTCTTGCCTATCTTAGAGGCGTCCCTCCTTAGGACAACAACATGCTGTCTCCAGAGGAAGGGTGGCTGAGAGAATTCTTTAATGTATCTTTCTTCAAGGATGTTAGTTTAATCCCATTATGTGTGAAAGTACATATTGTTATGCTTACCTGATTGCTACAAGTATATAGCTATGTGGAAAATAAACGACAGCATGCAGTTGCAAGTGCTGCCTTTGCTCTGCATCCCCTGTGTCCCGGTGATTTCGCGACCCTTACCCAGGGACCCCAACGCACTAGACGTTGACAGATTTGGAGTGATAATGATGTGTCAATGTAGGTTTATCATTCATAACAAATATCTAACTCTGGTGGGAGATGTTGATAATAGGGAAGGTTCTGCATGTGTCAGGCAGGGGGCATATGCAAAATATCTTTACTGTCATTCAGTTTTGTTGTGAACTTCAAACGGCTCAAAAAACATTCTTTAAAAAAATGCCAGTCTAAAAAGTTGCAAAAGTGAAAAATAAAAACCATAATTTCTCACATCTGAATCTCTGAGGTTGGGATGTGTATCACCAATAGCACCTTATAGTGGCCAGCAAAGCAGCAATCAGAAAGTCCTTGTCATAAACCATAAGAAAGATTAGCCTCCCATGTCACACTCATTAGGATGACTATTATCCAAAAGAATAAAACATAACACGTGTTGGTGAGGATGTGGAGGAACTGGAACCCTTGTATTATTGGTGGGAATGTAAGATGGTACAGCTACTATGGAAAACAATCTGGTGGTTCCTTACAAAATGAAACCTAGAATTACCATAGGATGCAACAAATACCCCAAGGGTTGAAAGCAGGGACTCCGGCAGATACTTGTGCACCATTATTCATAATAGCATTATTTGCACTGGCCAAAAGATGGAAACAACCCAAATATTCATCAACAAGCATATATGAACAGATAGACAGAATGTGGTCTATGCTTACGATTAAATATTCAGCCTTAAAAAAAAGAGTGAAATTTTGATACGTGCTACAACATGGATGGACCTTAAAGACTTGCTCAGTGAAATAAGCCCAACGCAAAAAGACAAATAGTATATGACTCCGCTTACATGAGATTTCTACAGTAATCAGTTTCATAGAGACAGCAAGTGGCGGGTGGTTGCCAGGGGCTGGGGGAACAGAGGAATGGGGAGCTATTGTTTCGTAGCTACAGAGTTTCTATTTGGGATGATGAGAAAGTTATGAAGATGAATGGTTGCCTACTATTGTGAATGCACTAAATGTCATTGAATTACACACTTAAAAATGGTGAAAATGAGGGGCACCTGGGTGGCTCAGTTGGTTAGGCGTTCTACTCTAGATTTTGGCTCAGGTCATGATCTCAGGGTTGTGAGATCAAGCCCCACATTAGGCTCCCTGCTGGATGTGGAGCCTGCTGAAGATTCTCTCTCTCCCTGTCCCTCTGCTCACCCTGCCCCCAGCTCAAACTTGCTCTCTCTCTCTTAAAAAAAGTGGTTAAAATGGTACATTTTATGTCATATATATTTTACCACATTAAAAAAAAGATCACCTTCCAATTTGCATAATGGGTATTAGTGACTTGGAAGGAAATCTGGAGACAACACAGAAGCACTTACATAAACTTTAACAACCAATGCCCTAGGGAGAACATGGGAGTGGTGTTGAATCAGACATCTTTATTCACGTTCCCTAAGCAGGGTCAAGTGTAGGCTGGCTCTTTGTTACTAACTGCAAAGCTGGCTTAAGAGCGCCCAGCACCAGGGGCGCCCGGGTGGCTCAGTAGGTTAAGCATCTGCCTTCGTCTCAGGTCATGATCTCAGGGTCATGGGATGGAGTCCCTGCATCAGAGGGAGCCTGCTTCTCCCTCTGCCTCTGCCTCTCCCTCCTCCCCCCATCATGCTCTCTCTCTCTCTCTCTCTCTCTCACTCACTCTGCTGTCTCTCTCCCTCTCAAATAAATAAATAAATAAATAAATAAAATCTTTAAAAAAAGAAAAAGAGCCCAGCACCAAAAGCTTTTTATACTTTACTGGATTCATATTTAAAAAACTGTTTCATCTATGTTTTATGGGCATAGAAAATATTGTGTGGAAAAACCAAGGCCTTGACAATGCTGAGGGGAAAACAAATTCAGAAGAGTGGTCTTACGATCAATAACGTCATAAATTCAATGAGGTTCAGTAATTCTTGATTTTGAAATAAGGTTTTTATCAACACAGATGGCTTAATTTGCTGAAATGGATACTATGTCTGTAAAGTTTGCCCTTTGTTAAAAAGCAGCACAAACTGGAAAAGGATACTGTACCTGGGTAATTTGTCAAATAATTCATATTACCAGGTCTCTGCTGTGGAAATACTCAGTTTATCTGTTTCTAAGTCTTTTTATTTTTAAAAATTTATTTATTTACTTGAGAGAGAGTGGGGGGGGAGGGCAAAGGGAGAGAGAGAGAGAGAGAGAGAACCTCCAGCAGACTCTCTGCTGAGTGCGGAGCCCAACGTGGGGCTCGATCTCAGGACCCCGAGACCACAACCTGAGCCGAAACCAAGAGCCGGACACTGACTGAGCCAACCAATGCTTCTTGGTTTAAAGCTTACTTGGTCTGATATTATAAAAGCTACACCAGCTTTCTTTTCATTAGAATTTACATGTACAAACATGCCATCCATACATTTATATTCAGTATTTCTGTATTCTTATATGTAAACTGTTTCTTTGGTAAACAATACAAAGTTGTTGCTTATAGCTAAATTGAGAGAGGATTAAATTTGCTTCTTATGGCAGACTGGGCTGGGGGGCTCTAGCCATCCCAAATCATGCTAATCCAATCAGTAATTAAGAAGATTTAAGTCTGGGTTTCAGTCTCTTTGGTGCTGGTCTCTTTCCAGTTCACCCTAACGCCTGAGTGTTTTT
This sequence comes from Zalophus californianus, assembly GCF_009762305.2. Lineage (NCBI taxonomy): Eukaryota > Metazoa > Chordata > Mammalia > Carnivora > Otariidae > Zalophus > Zalophus californianus. The sequence continues at coordinate 186,251,381 of NC_045596.1, forward strand.
GGTTGTTGTTGTTTATTGTCCAGTCTTCCTAGTTGCACTCAGGTGGTGGTTGGTCTGACACAGTCTAGTCTGCTATTGCTGGAAGTAGAATTAAGGGAATTTTTGTAGCAAAATATTGTACAATGCGTCATATAAATCACCATTCATGTCCCAGGAAAGTCTTCAGCAAAATATACATTTTCCCCTAATGCTTTAGTGAGGAAGAATTCATAAATGTTTTATGTGAAAACACGGTTGCATCCTGCTTCATGGTCAGCTTGAAGCAAAAATAGAGGTTGCTAAACCTAAAGTGTCAGTATTAAACAAATGAGCAGCTGAAGTGCATTAAATAATAAAAATAAACATTCTAATCCTAAACTGAATTTAATATTGACCTTGAATTCACAAAACTCATGAGCTTTGAAACATAACAGACATATTTCCAGTAAGCACAGCTCAACCATTGGCTATAATAAACTCATTATGAGAAGGAAAATGTATTGTGTGCTAAGGTGTTTCACGAAGAGTTTCTTTGTTTTTGTTTTGTTTTGCTTTTGATAACATTTAGCCGAGTCACTCTTCAAGACAGAAAACTATTCTTTTTTTTTTAAGATTTTATTTATTTATTTGACAGACAGAGACACAGCGAGAGAGGGAACACAAGCAGGGGGAGTGGGAGAGGGAGAAGCAGGCTTCCCGCGGAGCAGGGAGCCCAATGCGGGGCTCGATCCCAGGACCTGGGACCATGACCCGAGCCGAAGGCAGACACCCGACCACTGAGCCACCCAGGCGCCCCAAGACAGAAAACTATTCTGAGTCCTCCTGCAGGGCATAATTTCTTCTTATCCATGTACCATCTAAAATCATGGTCCTTAACTTCAATCTTCATTGTGAGCTATGAACCACAAATTTGAGACTAATTTTATCAACAATGGGCATTACAAAATAGAGTGCTTTCAGGACCACATTTTCATATTCTTATTTATGTGGAGAGTAAAGGATTACATGAACAACTGTGCATGAAAACGTGTCTTACACGTAAAAATGGCATCCTCTAATGCTGAGGAAACCAAGGTTGAGAGCCCCTCCTTGACAGGGACCCCCTATCTACTGTCCAGCTCTGTGACTTCTGAAAGGCAGAGCTCCCAACACCTCTTTTAAGTGTTCGTATGAGAGAACCATTTTCAGTAATTTCATAAGCTATTGCTAAAACCATCCTTTTGTTCCAATCTACCTGTCCTATCAGGATGGCTTTGGAAGTAAACATACTTCTTATACTTATTAGCAACGGTGTGCCGGTAAACCAGTTCTCTGAAAAAACCTAAGTCCTGATGTGAGCCGTTTGCAGATTTGCAGGGTGTGAATACTCCCTTCTTGGCCAGTTTCCAGCCACCCCTGGGGTGCCACCCAGTGTGGAACAGGAAGGAGATGCACACAATTGGCTCCAATCAACTCCAGCACACTACTCCTTCATGGGGACGGAGGGAATCTCAGAGAATCACACAAACTGCTACTTTTGCCTCTGAAACAACTTCCGTCACCACAATATGTGTAACTGACTCACAGGACAACTTTATCACTGCAGAAGTCCATTCTACTCTTCAGCCAGCCTCCTCGGTGGTTCCGAAGTGGAAAATCACCTCAAAATCACCACAGAACCCTTAAAATAAATACCTCATTATTTGATTTTTCAGATACTCAAAATTATATCATTAAGTTAGAAACCAACAAGCAAGGTCCATAATGTTAAATGTTCTGTGAAAGCAACAAAAATTCATTAGATAAACATGAATTTAAGTGGCTGGCAAGAATTACAGTGGTCAATATTTAATTATCAGGCTTCTTCTAAACTCTTAAGTGAAACATCTAAGAAAATGCTAAAGTGAAGGTATACCCTTTCCCCTAGCAAGGGCCATACCTAATTGCTGTTTCTCCATTTTTACTAGTAAGACAATGCTTGCTAATTATCTGCCTTACTAGTATGAATAAAACATTTGATTTGCTATTATATATATAAAATAATTTATAAGAATATTATATACAATAAAAGGGAAGAGAGTTGATTAAACTAATGTTTTATTTTAAAAATGTCATGGCTTTGGGATAAAAGTCATTTTTTTTAGCTGCACTACAAAATGGACAAAACTAAGCCTTAAATTTGGTCCCCTTATCAGTATTACTAGAAGTATTATTCTAAGAAAGATACTCTTAGGTTGCTTATTAACATAATTTTTATTTTTTCAGATTTATTTTCAGAAAGGGTAAAATTTCTTAGAGTCAGTTTGTTCCAGGGAAAATACTACCAATTACCATAGAAATAGATGTTTATCCTCCTTACCATCTTAAACAATTCATTAAAAAACACTTACACATATATGTACACGATATAGACTGACTGCCTGGATTTGAATGTTATATTTTCCACCCATTAGCCATGCGCAAGTAAATAATTTCTGTTCCTTTCTGAGCCTCAACTTCTTCATCTGTAAAATGGAAATAAAATTCTTACCTTGTATGTTTGTTTTGGGGATTCATGATAATGTCTATAAAACATGCATGCAGCCTTTGGTACCTAGTAGACATGGAAATACCAGCTGTTGTTTCCAATGCTAAAAATCTTGGCTTTGCAGAATAATACATATTTGAGGAATGCTCACATTAGTCAACATGTTTATAAAAATGTTAAAACTAGTGAGTAAAACAAAAGTCTGACTGAGGTAGACTTTTTCTTGAGAATATATCTCCTGCTTCTTTAAAATATATTTTATATATAAAATTAAAGTTCCTTAGGATTTATCTTTATGCATTAATTTAGCAATGAAATTACTGGATTTTAAGGGGAAGGGGCTCACCTTCTTCCATGGAGACACTTAATTCAACTAGATTATAAAGAATCTTGGATATACATGAATGACTTCTAAGACTTCACTGATGAATGGTAGAAATTTGAATTAAATGTTTCATTTGAAAAGAAATCCCCATTTTAACCGTCTAGGCATCTAGTGACACACTCTGAAATTTAATTACTAGCATTAAAAACCTAATGTAATTTGTGAGCTTCCAAGTTGGGGTTTGTCTTCATCTTTATTATTGGCATTACAATAAATTTAAGATGACAATGATCCCAAGAAGAATATACATGTATATGTGCATATGAAAAGAACATTTTATTTAGTTCTTTTTTTACTTAGTTTATTTAGCCTTAATAATCTGTTTATTAAAACAAAAGCAGGGAAAGGCTTCGCTTGACTGTTTTTCTTGTCATTGCCAAATACCATTCACTTCCAAGTTCAGAACTGGATATTTACTCATTTCAAAAGCTTTCTTTAATTTCTGTGCTTTATGAAACATAGTATCTTTGTTGACTATTTTTACCTCTCAAGAATAAAAGGTCATTTTTGAATTTTTTCAATACATATTTAATGAATAGTATTTATTCATTTATTTAGTAAATGGCACAAAGTATTTTATGAATCATGTCCTATTTAATATGCATATGTAAAATACCTAGTATTCCTAGAACGAAAGACTATTCAGATAGTTTTTTGTAATAAAGCAAAATGTTTGCCTACAGATTGTAAAATTATATCCAAGAAGTGTGTGGTTTGGCTGTTGCTGAATTAAACAAATATCCACACTGCTCTGGTGAGGGGAAAAGTGTTCTCGCGTGAAGTATTTTTAAATGTATTTTATATTATGTATTAAAATCGGTTGAAACCGATATTTTTTTCCCTAGTGTTTTCATGTTCCTTTGTCCCCCTCCCACACTGTATAATCCAAAGTTTTTTTGCTTATTGCTTCGGAAAACAGAATGCAGCAGAGTTTTTTCCCCCTCAATTTTTATGTGTGTGTATGTTTTTAGTAAAGCCTGAACTTACAAGATTGGTATGGACTTTTAGCCTAGTAAAAGATTGAGGGAAAAACACAAATATCAGGGAGGTTCTTCCCAACCCTTGGAAGAGAAACAGATTCCTAAGAATGGGAAGATTCTGTGCGTCAGATCTTCTGTCTCTGAGAAGGGAATCTTAGGGAGATTAGGAAATGAGGAGGTGGGATTTGAGTGGCTACTACAAAGCAAAATAGTCGATCAAGGACACTGTACCCTAGAGAAGGCCCAAAGCCAGGAGGTAGATCGAAATCTAGCCAGTCCTCTGCTTGATTTGTACCATAGCGCAGTAATGGGCCTAGTGGAGGAAGGAATGTCTTTTCTCATTCCCATGAACTGGTGGGTCCCTGAATCAGGCATTCAGCACCAGGGATTCCTAGAGGTTTTCTCAAGGATCTAGGGTAAGGGATCAGAGGGGACCTGTGCCCTGATCCTTCAGGAGACCTGGGGTAAGGATCCCAGAGGAAAGAAAGGCTATGTGGTGTGGATTGGCATTCTCCTGGAAGTCCTATCATGGAGAATACTGGTATGAGAGCAACAGGCTGACCCCAAGGGCTCTCGCAGAAATAAGGGAGGGAGCCCTAACTTGAAGGGTCTTGGTGGATATGTGCATGAGACCTGGGTTATACAGAAGGATAAGATAAGATTATGGACATTTCAGTGGATCCAGCTAGGATAGAGGTTATCAACAAACAAGTGGGCTCCTTCCCTGCCACTGAATATCCCAGTCCCATGTAAGCAACACCCACCTCCACCCCGCCACCAGGAAAGTGGCTCAAACCCAAGATAAAGATGGGAGAAATCTCAGACAACTGAGTTTTAGTTTCTACCACTTTGGCAGAATGTGAGGCTCAAATGTAAACTTAAAATATGGTAAAATAGTCTCAGGGGGCATAAGATCAGTGCCCTCGCTGTGACATGCTTCCTTTCTATGGGATTCAGAAGAGATTAATACATTGTGAACATCTCTTAATCACAAGCAAAGGACTGTTCCCAAAGAGGATAAGATGGGCAACAACAGAAGAAAGCACATAATGTTTGCAAATTTCCTGTCAAAAGTTCCTTTTGTTTGGAAAGTGTCTGTGTTTGCAAGTTATGCTTTATGAGACAAATTGCCATCAAGTGTTGTGAATGAATTTTGAGAGTCATGGTGGATAGAGACTTTGGCTTATGACTTCAAAAAACAAAAAAAGCAATAGTATGAGAAACCCTGTCCTATTGAGCAGTGGACTCTTGGCTACAGGTTGTATCCCCAGGGCCCCAGCTCCCAAAGGTATTGTGAATAGAGCATATTTGCAAGTCTGGATTATTTGAGCAACTGAAAGAATCTCATCTTTAACCAGAGGGTACTCTGAATGTACTTAGCCCTGTATTTTAGGGAGAGTAAAAAGACAGTATAATCACCTGGTTGGCTTTTTCTCTCTTGGTGTCCTGAAATATTTTGTTCCTTGTGGTCAAGTATGCCTTGGTGCTTCTCAAACTATTGTGTGTCAGACCATTTAAAAAAATTTTCCAATTCATTGTGGATAAATAGTTGTCAAAGTATAATAAAAATCGGTTAGCTAGAAAATGAAATGGAAAAAAAAGATGCACAAAATACAAATACAAATGTTTTGTTATCAGCCAATAGGCATAAAGTTACTCTGTCAATTACTATAGAAGTGTCTAAATGCTTATTCCCACTTCCTGTACTTATCATGGGCTAGGAACAGGAAATGACGGGACACATGTCAAGAAACGCTGGTCTAGCACAGAGAAGAAACACCTCTCATTTTACAAGATCTTAAAACACCCATCAACAACAACAAAAAAGATTACTGTATCTTGCAGAGGATGTAATGCGCTATTATATAATTTGTAATTGCTGTACATATTCACCACTAACTGTACACGGGAAGCTGCCATATTTATATTTCCAGTCCTTAATCTTTCTCCTAAGTTCCACTCATGAATGTCCAGCTCTCTGCCTGACACCTTCTTCAGTTGTCTTCCTAAGATTCCAACTCAATATGCATCCCAAAGTGAATTCCTCATCTACGCAACAAACCCACTTCTTCTGTGTTCCCGCTTTATTAATGGCATTCTCCCGGCAGCCATGTAAAATGATCTTCATCTCTCCTTCTTGCTTCCTCCAGCTGCACCAATGCATTTTCATTCTTGTGATACTCATCATCCCAGGATCTTCATTTTTATCATCTGCATCCCAGGCCCTCATACCTCTCAAGGGGTCTATTGCCAGAGCCTTCTACTATTTCTGGGTTTACACTCTCCTGTGCATTAGCTTCATCCTTCTAAAGCTCAGTCCTGTTCATGCCACTTCTCTGTCTAAAAACATTTAGTGGCCTCTCCAGTGTTTACTAAACAGGGTCTGGAATCCAAGCCTCTCCCCGGTTTTCTCCTAATGCCTTTTCACAAACACTGTGCTCCTAAAAAAATTGAACTCCTTATGTGACATATAGTTTTGTGCCTCCATGATTTGATCACACAGTTTTAGTCTCCTGAAATGTCCTTCCAAATCCCAAGACTCTATGTGCCCCAATTTGACACATTCTTTAGGACTCAAATTCCTGAGCCCCTCCCTTCCCATTATCTATGGACACCTTCTCCCCTAACCATGTGCGCATGGCAATTTGTCTGAAACCTCTCCTGAATCATTCATCTTATTTTTCTTACTTTTTGATGATAAGATTCATTTCCAATTGTTGCTCCGAATATTCAGAAGGTCGAGCTCTGTATGGGTCTTAAGTGGAACAGGTATTTTATAAATACACGTTGACAGCTATGTTTTGAAAATCATATATTAATCTTTACTGAAGATCATAGCAATCAACTGTACTTTATACAAAGAATGCTGATGATGGGTGATAAATAAAAAGATACTGAAAATGATAATTAGGAGTCAATAGTAATAGCTACTTATTGAGTGCTTATGTCCCAGCCACGAATGGGAGATGTTTGCGTACATTATCACTTTTAATGCTTACAATATGTCTTTGACTTGGTATTATTATTAACACCCATTTTAGGGATGAAAAGGCAAGGCTTAAAGACAAGGTGAATACTTAATTAGTATTCTATTCTTAGTATTCTCAGAAAAATTATAAAGTGGGATTTAGTCAAAGTCAATCTGACTTCAAACCTATGCTCTAAAGACTATCCTAATTTAAATTACCTAGTACTATTTCAGAACTATCAAGATTTTATTATATCCCATATTATAGGATTGTTATTATGTACCTGGCACATATCAAGTGCTATATATATTAGCTACTACATTAGAAAAAAAATCAAAAGGTGTTCTTTAAATACACAGCAGAACATATAATTATTAGCTCAAGTATAATTTTTGAGATTTTTAAATATAACAAAGTAAAGAAGATAATTTAAAACATAAAAAAAGATTCCATAAGACAGTAAAAATAAAGTTGTTTTCTTGAGTTGAAGCAAATGCTTGGACAATTAAGCAAATATGTGGACAACCAACTCAAATTATTAGTATTTTTAATAAAGGTAATGGTCATAAGAGTGTAATAGAAGTAATAGTCATATGACCATTGTCTACCGAGCTCACTATTCATACCTGTGAAAATGCCAAGTCCCGGCAGAAAACGTTACTAACTTTGGGGAAACTCTAAGACAATGAAACAGAAAGACCCAAGACAGCAATTATCCCTAAGGAAGGACATTTAAATTGCCTCTAGATTTTTATGCGGTTACCCATGAAAGTTAATAAAATTGTTTTTTATTTTACATTTAGTGTTATATTTCTTGCTTTGTATTTATTGTTTTATTTATTGCATATGTTGTCTTTGGTGGCACAGGACAAAGAGTTTACAGTCCAAATAGGATATAATATGTGAACATGAATCACAAGGCTAGCAGGTAGGAATGGCCAAGAGCTGTAGAAAGGGTGGGCCGGAAACAATTTGTGATGTTACTGATTATTCTGCAGTGTCTGTAAATCTAAAAATTAAAAGTCTGATCCCAGAGTGGCAAATACATTTCTTCGAGGTATTATACCACAATCAGTGGTCGTACTAATGAAGGTAACCTTTATCTTCTGTCAGTGTGATGAAAGATTAGAGGACTCTAATTTGTTCTCCCAAATAATGGAACTAAAAGACACCTTTTAGTACAGTCAGATGCTAACTGTAAATGAATTCTTTTTTTCGGTCACTCTTTCCTTCACCTGGAATGTATCCTTTCAGGAAACATGCTCTCAAATGTCATGTCTGTGCCAAGAAACAGATGGTGATCATGGCTAACATTTTTAAAGCACTTCTCCATGTGTTAGGCACTTAAGACATTATGGCAATTAATTTTCAGAACATCCCTATGAGGCAAGTATTATTATCAACTGCATTCTATCAAGTAGGGAAACCTACACTTTGGAACACTGAATAACCTGCCCAGAATTACACAGCTAGCAAATGGTTGGAGATTGGAATTCCACTCTTCTGATTCCTGGGTGCACGGGCGTCACTCCAACCCTGGGCTGCTTCAGGAATGGATGAACTGAGAGATAAGCCTCTGCATTCGTGTTATCGCCAGCCAAGTTAACAAGCCCTGCAGGCAGTTACTGCAATAATTTCCACACTAACATGACTCTGACCATGGAACTCAATTACTCAAAAAAAAAAAAAAAAAGCATGAATTATATGCCAGCAGCTATAACTTATAAAAAGAGAGAAATCCTTTCTGACCATGTGAAGTTCACAATCTACCAACATTCATATACATCTATATAGTTATTATCCATCTATATAGCTACCTCCCTTACCTACTGTTAGCAATTCTTATATTTCCAGAACAAACAGAATAAGACCTTTCAAAAGGTGGTAATTACGTAGTTCAGAAGTGCAAAAAGGCAGAGCAGGGTGTGGGTGAGACTGGAAAACAGTGTGGATGAGGTGCACAGTGTAAAGGAAAGGCAGAAAGGCATGGGGAAGTGAGGGTGAAGACAAAAAGTGTGGGATCACATAGCGGGAGTGCAAGAAGGTGAGGTGAAGAAGGGAACTCCGTATCCTCTGCCTCTGGTTCAGATGTGGCAGCCAGTGCACCTCGTGGAATGCAAAGGGCCACCCTTTCTTCGGTGGGCCATTCATCATCAAATCCGTGGTTCAGAGATCAAAATTTGTGCTGCTATACAGCAGTGTAGGAAAAAGGAAAAAAAGAGAGAGAGAGAGAGAGAGAAGAAGGACCCAGGAATGAAAGAAAGTTTGTTTACCTCCCCACTCCAATTAATTTCACTATTTTTAGTTTTAATAGAACAGTACAGAATCAGCATGTAAAATGCATGGGTTTTCTTCAAAGAAATATAAACTGTGAATGAGGATTTTGCTTTGTAACTGAATGTAATGGTCTTACCACTAGATTCATGTTTCCCAAGGGTTTATTTCCAGTTGTTTCCATGTCTCCATTCTCTCTCTACCTACCGCTTTTTCTTCCTACTCCTTCATTAACCACCTCCACCTCCTCATGTCCCTGGCGTTTAGAAAACTAAATATTCTATTTTAATATTAATCAAGCAGGCTAATAATTCGTAGCAGCTATCTGCAAACCGGTAGGTGAGGTTGTAGCTGTATAATGTAAATCCATCATTGAATGATGTCTGTGTATTCAATGTTATAAATAGCCAAGCTAGAAATCCAGGAGGGAAAAAAATATACTTCAAGGAGCAAAAGGTCTGTAGTATTGAAGGAAAAAGCACCTTAATACTTTCTTCCTTTCTCCTTGTCCCTTTGTAAACTTTATAAATGAAAAAGGACTGTGGCATGAAAGGAAGAGAATATGAGGATTGTGTATCTACAAAAGAAAAATGGTGCACTCAGAGAGCTGTCTAATGTCCCAGGAGAGTATGAACACACACCATCAGAAAGATTCTGGAATGCACATATCTGTGCATATGATTTCTCATAGAATTATCTAAAATTCAATGCCTGTACTTTCAGTAAAATTGGATACATTTACTAATGCAGAAGAGTCACTGTATATAATGCCAAATACAGTGTCATTCAAAAAGTACCTATTAAAAATGTTCAGACAATAGAAACATGGACTAAGATGCTTGAGAATTGAAACCAGCACCCAGTTCTTTCACTGGCCACGCTGAATGTCTGAGTGCTTTTTTTTTTTTTTTTTTTTTAGTGACAGGACAGACTTTATTGAGGCCCTCAGCCCTAGTTCAAAAATATGGAACGCTTCACGAATTTTCATGTCATCCTTGTGCAGGGGCCATGCTAATCTTCTCTGTATCGTTCCAATTTTAGTATATGTGCTGCCAAAGCGAGCCTTTTTGTATAAAGCACTAAGCCTGGAGTTTAAAGTCAGTGTGTTAAACTGTTTGCTCATAAAACATTAACTGCGTAAGTGTTAAGGACCAGTAGCCAATAACAAAGGCCTAATTCCTTAGGATAGGTATTCTAGCCACTTATCCAAATGCAACTGATTTTCCTTTGAAAAAAATCAATTGATTAATGCATTTCCTACTATGCTGTTTTAAATGAAAATAAACGTTATTTAATTGTTTATTTTTGCACTGAGATGAATGTCACGCAGTATTGTGAAAATGCACTTGTTTAAATTGTGATAGGGTTAGAATCCATTTTAATGCAGAAGTTCTCCAGTCTATGGGGGAGGTAGGGAGAGACCTGGTGGGGAAGAGCTTCTGTGCTAGTAGGACTGACTATTCTTCCTTCTCTAGGTTATAATGTAGAAATTTCCATCTGTGAATGGGCCCCTCTGGCCTGCCTTTGACCATTTCACTATTCTTTTGTAGGATTCAGAAGGCTGAACATTTTTGTACCCACTTAAGAATCACTGTATAGGGAGCCTGGGTGGCTCAGTTGGTTAAGCGACTGCCTTTGGTTCAGGTCATGATCCTGGGGTCCCGAATCGAGTGCTCCCTGCTCAGCGGGGAGTCTGCTTCTCCCTCTGACCCTCCCCCCTCTCATGTGCTCTCTCTCTCTCTCATTCTCGCTCTCTCAAATGAATAAATAAAATCTTAAAAAAAAGAATCACTGTATATTCTGCTCGTTAAAAAATAAAATTCACCTTAATTCTAAACTGCACGTTTTTAGAGGAATGTTTTCATCACTGCTCTTGATGGTGGAAGGATTGTGTGTGTGTGTGTGTGTGTGTGCACGCGCGTGTGCGTGTGTGTGCGTGCATATGTGTGTGTGCGTGTGTGTTGAAGACAGTGTTGCCCAATCTCCAGTGAAATGTTCCCATGAAGTCAGTCGGCGTTTCTGTAGTTCTGCAGCGCACTATGGCAATAACTAGGAAGCTCTAGGGTATATGATCAGAAGTGTCCTGAGCATTACAAATCCCCTGTGTATCAGATGATGTTGTACATATGTAAATTAATTAGATGTCACACAAAGAAAACCCATCCCATTTGGGATAAGAGTTGTGGCTGATCTTTGAAAAGTAGGGAAGCACCGAGTCTCACCCTGTCTTAAAATCGGAGCTGCCAAAGTGTGTATTCGGTTAGGCTGCACATCTATCTGTCTTATTCTGCCCAAGAGAAAGGGACTCCTTTCAAGTCCCCAAGGAAACCAGGGTATCAAACGATCTAAATGAACGCTTCAGGCAGAAGAGAAACAAAATACTGTCCTTTCCTTCGAGCCCTGCTTGGTCCTCCTCCCTCTCCGCTAATAAACAGCAGAGGATTATCTTTGACAAAGTTGAGCAAAAGCACGTCGCAGCGTGTGTTTGAAAAGAAGAGGAAGCCAAGCAATAAGGTGCAAGGGGGGGGGCAGGGGAGTTAGTGGGAGTTACTTGCAAATAGCACGATTTTCTAACCCGCGCCAGGCAAGGTGGGTGTGGCAGGGAGAGGGCAGGCGTCCCAACCAAGACAGACATGGACCCCGCTGCTACTCACGCGTCTCCGCCGGCCTCCGAGTCGCTGTCCGAGTCGCCGTCCGAGGCCCGCTCCTCGCCGATGTGCGGCAGGGTGAAGAAGAGAGTCTTGGGGCCAGGCCCAGGGGGTATCCAAGCGCCGGGCTCTCGCTCTCCGGGGCCAGACCGGCGGGTGTTCCGTGGGCTCGCGGCTAGACTGCTGCTGCCCGCGGCGCCCCAGACCGACGACCGCGCAGCGCAGACCCCGCCAGCGCCCGCGGACCGCCGCGCCGAGGCCACCAGGGGGGCGGGGGAGCCCGCGGCGCTGCAGCCCCCGCTGGAGGGGCTCGGGGGCAGGGGCTGAAGTCTGGCTGCTCTCGGACTACCGGGCAGCGAGAGGGGGCTCCCTACTGCTTCCGCCGCGCGGCTAGCCACCGAGACCCTGGGGTAAGAGGCGGTGAGCGCAGGATGGAGCGAGGCGGGCGGTCCCCTTGAGGCGGAGGGGGAGTCGGGCGCCCGCGCGGGCAAAGGGGTCAGGGTCGGGGCGGTGCGGAGCGAGGCGCCCGCGCTGGAGCCCTCCCGCCGTGCGGTGGCGGCGCCTCCCGAGGCGCTGGAGGCGGCGGCCGGCGAGGTCTTGAAGATTTTGGCAAAGAGAGACCCCAGGTCTAACACAGCGACCTTCATGTCCCAGTCTTGGAGATGCTGTTCCCGCTGCTGCCTGAACCTCCAGACCACAGGAAGCCGGGCTGCTGGGCTCCATCCAGCGCCGCCCTCAGGGATCCGGCCCCGGCTGCCCCGGGCTGGGGCGGGCGTCCTGGGGTCCCCGCCCGCCGCGGAGCCTGGGGGGCCTCGGGCGCGCTCTCCCGGCGGCGGAGGAACCTCTCGCGGCGCTCAGCCCCGCGCAGCTTTAGACTGACCTGCCCCGACAGCCTGGTCGGCCCGCGGCGTGCTGCGACTGCCCGCGGCGGCCGCCCTCTGTGGGCAGCAGCCCCTTCTCTGCCTAGTGCTTCGAGACCCGCGAGGGCCAAAGGTCTGGGAGCCCACGGAGGCGACGTGCCGCAGCCGCCCAGCGCCACCGCGGGCTGGAGGGTGACTTGGGCCTCAGCCCGCCGGAAATGCCCCAACGGGCCCCCGGGGCCGCGCAGGCCGTTGCTAAGCTAAACAAAAACCCTGCTCAGCTCATTGCTAATTGGGCCCCAGACTGCAGCTTGGGGCTGTGTCCACAATGCATACACTCGCTCCCCTCCTTGATTCGTGCCTTAAAGGAACACTGCAATTTCTCCATCAGCCTGAGAAAGATAACCCTGGCTCCAAACGATCTTGTCAAAAGATTTGGCAAGACCAAATGGGCCAGGGTCTGGAAGATGGCCAGCCCTCTGATATGAGGGAAGGTTAGTACAAACGTGTATTCAGGCGGGTGGACTTGAAACAAGCAGTGCCCACTCCTGCCACCTCAGGGCCAAGTTCAACGTGTGTCACTAAAGATGACATAGGGGAATAACAGCAAGGTGCCTCATCCAAGAACTTGGAAAGAAGACTGGGCTCTGATAGTAAAATCCATATTCAATGCATGCGTTCAAAATACCTATCGGAGTGAACCAAGAGATTTTATAACTAAAATGTTTGAGAACTCAAACTATAATCAGACTGACTGGATACAAACTCAAAGGCAGAAATGAAAGGTAAGAGTTCTTTATTAAGTGGAATAAATTGCATTTTGCTGAATCTGAAGAAATATGTGTGAAAGATAAAGTTATGAGTGTGAATATATCTGCAGTAGCGTGGGGTCAATTTTGAGCAAGATTTAAAAATAAGATATTGACAGGGTTTATCCACTAATGTTTGGTAGAGAGTTTCTGTTTTGATCTCAGGAGGTTTATTTTCTGATTTGAGGTGAGGAAAGGAAATGAATAAGGCTGGTAATGAATAAATTAACTGATATTCATGACTATATACGTTAGTCTTTTGGAAGTTATCAAACTGGATTCTGAGCCATGGGACATTTCTATAATAATGCCAAGCTTTTCATTGGCTTGAAGACAGCCAACCTATCATGAGCCCTTTTCTGCAACCAACTACTATGATCAAACATGCACTGGGCACTTTTCTACTTCAAGATTGTGTTAAGCATCAAGATACAGAAAAGGAGAAGTTCTCTCCCCACAATGTGGAATAATCAGCTTTATATCACAAGCTAAGTGTCAGGTGAGTGCCCCAGAAAACAAGGCAGGCGCTGCAGTCAGCATGAGCTTGAGGAAAGAAGAACACATGTGTGCTTAAGAGAAGTAAGAGACAAGGTAGAGAAGGGTCAGATTATAAAAGGCCTCGGATGCTGGGAAGGGAAAGAGCATGCAGTTGCCCCATATAAAGCACCAGCACACCGTGAGGAATCAAAATGAGGGTAAGAGTGGGGAAAAGTAACAGACACATCTAGAAACTAGAGGCCAAGGTCTCAGGGTCAAATCAAGCAAGCGGCACCAACTCTGTCATCATGCAAGGAAACCAGAAGCAGCGTGGTTTTGGACCATCAACATTTCTCATATTCTCATTGTTTCTCTTTTGTAGCAACTCATCAGGTGGCCTCAGAGGTGTGTGAAGTGCATTAGATCATTGAACTGTTTCTGTTTTCATACAGCACTCATTCAAGATTGTAAATCTGTTTCCTAAAGATTTCTGTTTATTTCATAAGGATCTTGATTCTAGTTCATCGAACAATTAAATCCTCAAGGCAAGTAGAGATCATTTCTAGAGCATGCACTTTCAGTGTTTAAGCTGCTAATTGTCTGATTGAGTCTGAACATATGTACTATAACTTGAAGGGACAGGCAGCAAAGGGGAACCACTGCTGAGTGAAGCCTGGTTCAAGTCACCCAGTTCCTGGGGAGCAGTACTTGTTTGCTACCACATCTCAGACAGATTTTTCAGACTCGAAAAATCTGATCAGCTCAAGACCTTCAAAGCTGACCGGCCTCTTAGGATGGAGCTCCACTAACCTGACTCAAAAAATACTGGTGTATAAGCCCATATTCAAATGTGTTAACTAATAATTACACAACTGCAGAGCTGTTTTCTGCTCTTTTCCTTTGAAGGAATTCCCGTTAAGACCAAATTAAGTTGGAAGATTGTTAGGTAAGCAGAGAATGAAATCAAGGGGAGTAAGTCATATATATATATATATATATATATATATATATATATATATATATATATATATATATATATATATGTTTTATACCAAAGGGACAAGTAACCATAGAGCCAACACCCTCTCCCTCTTAGAAGGGCAACCTTATTTTAGATATTTCTATGCTTCCATCACTAACCACTTCCTTTCTATGCACATGCTTTTCTTTAAGTATGTACTGTTAATAAGACTACAGAAAAGCTCATGTTCTTCCAGAACCCGGCTTGAAAGTATTCTACCTCTAAGATGTGTCTACATGTATTCTATCTGTCTTGGTTGAATCATGTCCCCCAAAAAGATATGCTGAAGTCCTAACCCTCAGTTTGTGTGAAAGTGGCCTATTTCTAATGAAAAGAAAGCTGGTGTAGCTTTTATAATATCTGACCGGGTAAATTTTTTTTTAATTTTTTTATTGTTATGTTAATCACCATATATTACATCATTAGTTTTTGGTGATAACCAAGTAAATTTTAAACCAAGAAGCATTGGTTGGCTCAGTCAGTGTCCGGCTCTTGGTTTCGGCTCAGGCTGTGGTCTCGGGGTCCTGAGATCGAGCCCCACGTTGGGCTCCGCACTCAGCAGAGAGTCTGCTGGAGGTTCTCTCTCTCTCTCTCTCTCTCTCTCTCCCTTTGCCCTCCCCCCCACTCTCTCTAGTGTAAATAAATAAATCTTTAAAAATAAAAAGACTTAGAAACAGATAAACTGAGTATTTCCACAGCAGAGACCTGGTAATATGAATTATTTGACAAATTACCCAGGTACAGTATCCTTTTCCAGTTTGTGCTGCTTTTTAACAAAGGGCAAACTTTACAGACGTAGTATCCATTTCAGCAAATTAAGCCATCTGTGTTGATAAAAACCTTATTTCAAAATCAAGAATTACTGAACTCCATTGAATTTATGACGTTATTGATTGTAAGACACTCTTCTGAATTTGTTTTCCCCTCAACATTGTCAAGGCCCGTTTTTTTCACACAATATTTTCTATGCCATTAAAACATAGATGAAACAGTTTTTTAAATATGAATCCAGTAAAGTATAAAAAGCTATTGGTGCTGGGCTCCTTTTCTTTTTTTTTTTAAGATTTTATTTATTTATTTATTTATTTGAGAGGGAGAGAGCAGAGTGAGTGAGAGAGAGAGAGAGAGAGAGAGCATGATGGGGGGAGGGGGAGAGGCAGAGGGAGAGGGATGGGTCCTAATTCAATATGGCTGCCATGCGAGGATGAAGAGAGAAATTTGAAGACAAACACAGAGGGAGAATATCAGGTATTGACAGAGGCAAAGATTGGAATGATGCATCTGCAAGCCAAGGACTGTCAGGGATTGACAGCCATCACCAGAAGCTAGGAAGAGGCAAGGGAGATTCTTCCCTATAGGTCTCGGAGAGAGCATGGCCCTACCAGCACCTGATACCAACTTGTAGTTTCCAGAACAATGACAGAATAAATTTCTGTTGTTTCAAGCCACCCAGTTTGTGGCACGTTGTTATGGCAGCCCTAGGAAACTAATACACTATCTGGGTATTAATTAATTATTGGGGTACTTCGTGATCATATTATCTGGCTGGTATGTTTATGAACATCTTCAGTGGGGTATTTGTTCTATAAAGCTGGATACAAATTAAAATCATAATTGTCTCAAATCTATACAGAGAATGGCAGGAGTCATATAAAGGACAGGGGAAGAAGTATCATTGTCAGTGAAAGCAGTGGATAAAACATTCTGGCCACCCAGCCTCCTGAGGAAGGCACAATGAATGAATGATTGATCATTTTGTTTGAAGGTCCTTTCAAAATGGCCTATAATTGGAAACATGGTAAACAATTCCTAGCAAGATGCTAGGTCTTTTACAGCCATTGTTCATCCATCAACAGTCTTTCAGACAGATGTTAGATGTTACCAGGCTTCTCTGTTAATTACCATTCTCATAACATGAGCCCCAGGTGATGTACCACAAAGAGCTAGCTCAGGTGTAGTCATGAAAGCAAGTGCAGTAAACCATTGCTTCTAATTGTGGCAGTGTTGATTTTTCAGAAGACTATGTCAAAGCAGTGTTTTCTGTGATAAAACTCTTCTGATTATATTGGCTAATTAACAATTAGATGCATTGGTTTTCTGATGTGTATAATGATGCTTGGCTGCATCACCGAAAAGATATTAGGAAGTTATGACCAGGTTGCTATGAAGAAATGTTATGTTTTGGAAACCTGAAACTTAAAACAAATAACCTGAGTGATTAATCTGTTTAAGAATTTAAACTGCCTTACTTAGCATGACACCAAGGCCAAAACCTGCAAGGAAAAAGACTATCAGATTTGATTATAAAAAAATTTAAAGCTTCTTGGGGCGCCTGGGTGGGTCAGTCAGTTGAGCTTCAGACTCTTGGTATTGGCTCAGGGTGGTGAGATGGAGCCTCTCCTCTGACTCAGGCTCCATGCACTCAATGGGGAGTGCTTCTCTCTCTCTCCCTTTGCCCCTCCCTGCTCCTCAAATGAATAAATAAATCTTTTTAAAAAATTTAAAGCTTCTTAATGGTAAAAGACATTTGTTGATGCAACAAATATTTACAAACAACCACAATAGAGACACTACAGTATGCTAGACTCTGGAGCGAGACTTGCTAGGTTCATGTCGTCTCTGCCATGGATCAACACCCATGCCTCTTACTGTCGCTTAGTTTCCTCAACTATAATCCAGGGATGCAAATAATTCCTATCTGAAATAATGGTACTTTCTGAGAGTTATATTAATTAATACATGCTTGGCAACTGAAACAGAGCCTAGCACAGGGTAAGCTCTCAGTAGATGCTAGTTTTTATTATATACCATTTTATTATATGATATTAATGTTTATCATATAATTTCAGGTTACAGTGAATAACCGCGAGGGAAGATCTGAAGGGAAATTATAGCTACACTTACTTCCAGATGTATTTACCTTTGTACTATTTGAATATTTTCAGTAAGTTCATATCATTTGCTTTCTATGAAAAACACAATAAAAGAAAAGTAAACTAGATCAAAACCTCAAAAGCCTCAGGAAAAATTGTCTTTGTATTTGATTAAGGGTTCTGGATTCTACCAAAGGAAAAATATTAAAACAAGAACAACTTTAAACTGATCAAAAAGCAGCTTTAGATCACAGAGATTATGAATAGATCATGACTAAATCTACTGGGCATCGGAACAGATACACAGAGAGAGAGGAGAGAGCCGACTGATGAGGCTTTTAAGGTGCTCTCATCAGTCGTGGCTCAAGCACTCACAGAGCAAGAAGCCCGCAATAAACTGGTTCTGAGAATGGTGCCCTAAATTGCCAACATCATCACAGATGCCAAATCTTTTTTTTGTCTTTTTTGTTCACACATTGTCACAGTGTTTTATGTATGGTGTGTTTCCTGGTGGTCCCAAGATGGCACCCTCAGCACCAACCATCTTTCCCTCAAAGCAAAAAGAAGGTACAGCCCACTCCTTCATTCTCCTCTCATTAAGGAACAAAATACTTTCCAGAAGCTTCTCAAGCTGACCAATTGAGTCTCATTGGCTAGAACTAGATTAAAAGTCCATTCCTCAACTAATCATCAGCAAAGGAGAAATAAGAGTTATCCTGCTTTATAATCGTAGCACATTCCGTAGTACTCACTAAGGGGTCAAACCCAAGAAGGGGGTCATTGATCTGTAGCTGGTCTGTCAGAAGCACTGGGGACACCCTGGACTTGTGACTGGTTTCTGAAGTAGAGGGGTGGGGAAAACAGTCTTGCAGGACTGAGCCCTTAAACTATGGGATCTGACCCTACCTCCCAGGAGACAGTGTTGGAACTGAGTTGAATTGTAGGACACCCAGCTGGTGTTGGAGAACTGCTTAGTAGTGCAGGAACACTACCACCACCACCACACATCAAAATTGGTTCTAGGGGAACTCCTGTAACTCAACAGCAAAACAAAACAAAACAGAACAACGCCCCCCCACACACACACACACGCAAAAACCTAATAACTTGATTTAAGAATGGGTTAAGGAAAAGAAATGGGCTAAGGACTTGAATAGATATACATATATTTTAAATCTGCAAAGTATATGCGAGGTATTTCACTCAGCCACATCTTAGAGAGATAGGGGATTCCCTTCTGTTTGGTGTTGTTTGATAACATCCGCAAGTGTAATCTTCTCCAAGTACAGCCAAGCTGAGAAGTGATACCTGGGCTTGGAAAAAAGCTTTTGCCCCATGAAGGCCCAATGACCCTTTCCCCTACATTTCTGCCCAGAAGAATGCATTCTGGTGTTTACAAGTTCAAGAGTAATACTGCCCAAGCAGCTTAGCCACTCTGCAGTAGAGTATGGTCCTAAAAGGATAGATCAAGGGTACAATAACATTTTCCTCTGAGGGATTTTTTAAATTAATATGATTTGTGTTTTTCTCCTAAGCATGCCTCCGTACCAGGTGTAGAACAGAGAGGAGAGAAAAGAATAGCAAAAGCAGATAAGAGAAACAAGAGAGATAGAAGGAACAGGGAGGATGTACTATGTGATAGGCAAACCTGTCCTTAAAGTTTGAAGTGGACCCAATGGCACCCCTTGGAATTTGTTCAAAGATAGGATGTTCAAAACATACCGTGCCAAGATTAACAGAAACTCCAGCTTCCCACCCCTAGACCATCCCTTAAGCACCTCCCTTGTGTTCAGAAATCGCCAAATGTTTCCCAGTAAGTGTGGGGGTGAGAGTAGGGGGTAGTTCTGCCTGTTCCACTCTCCTCTGGGGTAGGTTTGGTATTGGGAGCACACACACTTCAAGGTCAGAAAAATGCCAGATGAGCCACTAGAGAGAGGTTACATCAGGAGCTGCAGAATCACACAAGTGGCCAATCTGGGAAGTTGGAACTGTTATCAGGGAAGTCTAGAGGGACCCTCTGTTTCTTACCACTGCTTAGGTAACAGGGTTTCTCTGAGGAAGGACGATGTCACTTGACCCAATGTTTATTCCAGTCAAGATTGCTTTACACCAAAACAACCAGAGCAGAAGAATAGGTCTTCAAGTCCCCTTGCGCTGAAAGGTTATCTTCTGTAAACAAGTAGAGCAGAGAAAACGCTCTGACCCAAGAGCCTCCTCCAAAGTCACATGGCTGACACCAAGCCCTTTCTATCCAGGATTTGCACAGATTCTTGCACGGGCCACAGTGGGTCTTAAAGTTACATAAGGTTAACTTAAGGTTAAGTCTACATCCCTCTGTAGACTCTTTGCAGGCACTCACACTGTTTAAGAGATTGAGCTCTTCTATCCAAGAGTGCTTGGCACAGGATAAAACCCAACTAACTCATCCCAAGGAAGAGGTGTGTTTAGGAAGGCTCTAAGTTTCAAGGTTAGGTCAGATTAGGCCAAGGGTTAGATCTCCTTATCGGAGAAGCCGATGCCTGACCTAACCCTTGAAACTTCATGCTTTTGCCAAGAAAAGGATGTAGGACAGCCGTGAAAGCAGAACCACATTTACATACAGATGGAAACGTGAGAGAGACAGGCATGTGGGCAAAACCGCAAGCAGTTCCAGGTGGCTCAAGTTCGGGGTGTATTCATTCACTTGGTTCTTTAATCATTCACTAGCAAATATTTTGTGACTATTTACTGTGTGTTGGAAGTGAAGCAAGAGAAGAAAGAGCAACATCTCTCTCTCTCTCTCTCTCTCTCTCACACACACACACACACACACACACACAACTTCAAATGTGAACTAAGGTTTTCAATGGGGGCTAGAACTCCTTGGACCATTGCTAACGGAGTTGCAGCATATTCTTGGAATAGTTACTGCAGAGTTGGGGGAGGTTAGAGGAAATTCTGGGGCATTCCGAATCCCCGATTCTCTATTGTTTGTGGTCTCCCCCAGAAACATCATAAAATTTCTGGATGGTAAACATATATTTTCACAAAATGGAATGTGTTTGTTTCCTTTCTGTGTCCACTGCTACAAACTTTAGTCTACCATTTATGGTTAGATTTGCAAAAGTGTGGTATGCAGAACATGCAGGAAGCAGGATGTTAACAAGTCAAATGATAAGAAGGGTTCTATGATCAAATTGGCTTAGGGAATGCCTTGATCATAGAAAGTTAAATACCTACCTTTAAAGCAGGACATCTTAGCTTTGTAATACCCTGATGATCATTGTGTATTTCTGAAAGGAGGACATAGCATACAGTGCTTCCCACATTTACTTCGCAGGGGCCCTTTTATGGGATGTTATCTTGGAAGACCCGTGAGGAACACCAATCAGCACCTTAGATGTATACAGCTATAGTGGAGACAAGTTTGAAAGATTGGGTGGAGACAGAGTGATGGAAAGTTTTGAATTCATTTTATTAGATGCCAGGAAGTCACATGAAGAATCTGTGCTGGGAGTGGCTGACCACAGCCATGCCTCGCCTGTGGGTTAGGCTCCAAGGGAAGATGCTGCATCACTGAAGAAGTGACAAAAGCATCCCATGACACAAAGAGCCAGCCACCCAGAATTATGCTGCCAAGGCCCAGAGGCCAGATCATGCCCATACCGGTCAAATGTACCTGTCCCTTCATTCCTCTGTGTTCTGAACGCCTGAGATTCTAGAGGTGTTCAGTTAGCCAGTGGGAGAGCAGGTGGAATGAGGAGAGAGACAAGACGCCAACACCATCACCCCCTTCAATGGGGTCTTCCAGCAGATGGAAGCAGACCCCAGCTGGGGAAGTAGAGAAGCCTAATTGGGCAAGAGTTTGTTATTACTGCTGGACCAGAGGTTTGTGATGATGAAGTTGGACAACCCTTTGTACGCTCTAAGAGTGTCTGAAAAGCTCCATGACAAGCCTGAGGTTTCATCCAAATGGCAGAATTTTCTACCAGGAGAAAGAATAACACAGATTCCTTTTTGCACTTTCACCGAGTCCAGCGTATTCAGTAGGCCAGTTCTACAGGTCTCAAATGGCGGTCATGAACCGCTGGGTCTGTCCAGCTCCCCTCTTTGGGGAACAGCATTCTATCTACCTGGTTCTGGTGGGTGCTGCCAACCACAGGACCCCATTGCCATGGCATGGCATGGACATATAACCCAAACTGGGCTAATCGGAGGACTTTCCTGAGGTTTTAGAAACTGGGATTGTGGACGTGAACTGGGAGCCTAAGAGATCCCGTGCACACACCGCCCCCCCTTCTAGCAGTACAAACCAAGGGCATTAACTAATGTAGAGAAAGGAGTAGGGATGAGGTGTGGTGGTGTTTGAGTTCCTGTTCTAGTTCTCCTCGACAGCTAGTTATATCCCTGCCCTTTTCCCATTTGGTTATAGACCACATACATTCTCCCTTTCTGCCTAAACAACGTTGAGTTTCTGGCACTTGCAACCAAGTGCTCACTAAGATGAAACGGTATTTCTTCCAGGAGCCAAAAAGATACCTGCATTGAAAGCTGCTGAGAAAAGCAAAGAGTAGTCCCTGACATCCAGAAGCCAGCCCAGCACTCACAGCTGGGCCATGTTATCCTCTTGCAGGACAGAAACATCCCCACAGAATATCAACCTCAGACAAGGCAACGCTGACACTATAAAATGAGACAAAGCGTGACCACTTCCTAATTTTGTATAAGCACAGACAAAAATAAGGTCATGGTGCTACCTTCAAAATGCCACAAACACTCCTCTCTCGGCTAAGCAGCTACTTCTTTACCAAGTACAACTTTATCTGGGTTCTAGTCTCTTCTCTCTACAGACAAGCTTTATTGAGATAAAGGTGCCCCCTCTCTAACAGCATCACAAAATTTCCCCCTCTCTAACAGCATGAAATCTAGAAGGAAACTCTGCTTCTGCATTTCCTCCCCCCAAATCACCCAAGGAAAGCCCAAACCTTTCACATACCTTCTTACTGAGAGCCCCCCTAGATCTGCATGCTGTGTATCCTCCTTCAGTTCGGTGAGTAATAAACTCAACTTGTTCTTTGACTGGAAGACACTGACGATGTTAGAGCATCCTTATTTTTTTTTTTAAATGTTGGCTTCCTATAAAGCCATTTGTTTTCCAGAATGTCTAGAAGAGACTATATTTTTTAAAAAATAAAATTGTTGGAAGCTTGCAGAAGTGCTTAAAGAAACCAACTGAGCTATTCTGTTTTAATTTTTAAATCCCTTGGAAGGTGTCGTGGATGCTGTTGGGAACCGCTCAGATCTCACCTTAGGACCCAGGCACCTATTCTTCCAGTTGCCCAGAGAGGTCACTCCTCATGCTTCCCAACTGAGCTCCTCCTTTGGAATTGCGTTTGGCAAAGCTTTTTGCTCAAGGGCATGCTTCCTCCCTGGGACTGCCTACATCCAATATGGATTGGCTGAGATGAGGGTAGAGTGGTCCAGTCCCCTTTTTGGCATGAAACCTGTGGGGTCTGCTAGGGTCTGCTAGGGCCTCTGCTGCAACCTGCAATTGCATCACAGATCATCATTCTCCCTCTTCCCAATCCAGTTGATTTCACTCCCTCATAAATCAGAGCACACCCCCAAACCTGCTGCATGTACCTCTGCATCCCAGGGTCTATTTCCTGGGGAACTGACTTAAGATAAAGGGGAGCTAAGAATTCAAAACTGGCTACCCAGCAATTCTCACATAGAACCAGAAAAGTTCCATCAGTGAAAAGTCCCACGACTCCTGCCCAATGTATGCAAGATGGCTCATGAAGTGGGTGGGGGGAAAGTCACATGACAGAACCAGTTCCTCCCTTGCACAGGAAGATGTAGCAAGGCTAAGGAGTTGCAAGAGCTAAAAATGGCTGATATATCAACTAGTGTAATTAGCAACTAATGACCAATTAATTGGACTCTTTTGGTTACTTTAATATAGATTTCCACATTTATAGGAAAAAATAAGTGTGTTAAGTCTCCTTCTGTGATGTGGGAGTATGCCTGGCTATTTGTACTGTCAAGTTAGAAGTTACACCCTCTACTCACCTAGTTGTCACAGAAATCTAAGTCATAGATCACAGGAAGGAATTTTATTATAATTTCTGGTTTTGCCAATTGAAACCCATAAAGTTACAATTTCAAAACACCTGACTCCTTAAATCTAAATTCCTCTGCCACGCTCTCTACAGCATGGTTCCATCCTCTGCAGCATCCCTGTGGCCATCCAACACCAAGTTTATGCCTCCTCCCTTCCATCTTACTGTTCATTCTGCCACCTGCCTCCACACTCAACAAAATGCTACCCACCTTTGAAAGGCCTGATCCTCTCCCATGGAGCCTTTTGTTCAGGTCCATCTTTGATAGTCCCTTCCTACCCTAACTCTTCTTGCCCCATTTTCTACAATTTAGCTCCTCTCCTATTGTGCCCCATCATGCTTAGCACACGGTGAGGCACACTGCTCCATGAATACTATTTTTTCTAACAGTTTTATTAATATATAATTCATATACCATAAAATTCACCTGTTTTAAGAATATGATTCAATGATTCTTAGTAAAAAACTTACAGAGTTGTACAATCGTTACCACATTCCGAATTTAGAATATTTTCATCACCCCAAAATCTCTTGCACCACTTACAGTTACTCCCCATTCTCATCCCTAGGTCCAGACAGCCACTAGTCTGCTTTCTGCCTCTAAAGATTGCAAGAAATATTTTTTAACCTCTTCATATTGAGCATCTTTCCTTTTTCCAATGGCCACCATCAGTTACTATTGAGTTCCCTTTACAAACAACCTACGGTAGACATTTGAATAATTAGACATCGTTAAATAAATGGCATTGAAAACCCCCCTCCTTGCTAACAAACTGATAGCATTTACTTCTTATTACAGCCACAAAGATGCCATTTTTAGGTAAAATCTAAATTCCTAGGTTGATTTTAAACTCAATGTTGATTCAGCTGGAATTTGTTTTGAAAGTGAAAAACAGGATGGAGAAGATGGAGTAAACAGATAACATGATGCCACCTTGACAGCATTCAAGCAAGTCACTTCACTCTTGGAAATTAAACAGGTCAGACAAACATCCTTTTCTGCACTTCCCTTGTTTCAAACCCCAGGGATGAGGACTCCTCCTGAGAACAATTATAATGGACAGCTTGCTGAAGTTCAGGATGTTTCTTCCTGTGCAGGTCAAACACATGTCAAGACTCTCAACTTTTATTAGTTTGGCTTATATTCAGTTAAATGGGTCATCTCTTGTGCATCTTCTATCCATTCAGCAACTTTAAAAAATGACATTTGAGCTCAATTTAAGTTGTAGCCATTTGATCAACTATCTTATAAGCAAATAAATAAGAGAATGAAAGCCTTTTGACAAACTGATGAAACATTAATTCATAAGAAAAATTCACTTAGAAATATTTTAATGAAATTGAGACCAGTGATACACAGATAACATACAAAGCACATCAAGGAAAACAGTAATTGTGAATTTTATTTTGGCATCATAAAAGTTTAATTTTATTTATTTATTCATTCATTCATTTATTTATAGCTTATGATGCCAAAATAAAGCGAGATTATTTTACAGGCAGAAAACACATTTTAACAAAAAAAGCTATAGAACAAGTATCTCGTGTGCAAGGATGATGTATAATGGGAAAGTGAAAATGAGTCCTCCACACATTCACATTGTTGATAGACTCTTTCAGAACCAGCAATACAGTGGATAAACAGTGGATATTACTTCAGGATCCTGTGAGCTTACCCCTGAGAATACTGAACTATTTAAGTCAAAGTTCCAAAATGCAATACCTCAGATGCTCCCTAAATTTAGCAAACAGGTGCTTCTAATATAGAAATTAACTCAGCTTATCATTTCAACCCTCTCTTATATTTGAATACAAGAAATATAAAGGTGTTTTAAAAGGTTATTCTTGTCTATTTCCAATTAGATTCTTTTCATTGTAAGACAAAAATAAAATTTAAAATAATAGTCTTTCTAGAAAAGGACTAACATGTACATAGCATATAATTTTATGACATAATATATTTCATGTGAAGGTACTATGCCATGGTCATCATTAATTATATGGGATAATTTAAGATTTTGTTTATCACCATAATTTCCAAAATCAGGAGTCAAAGAATCCCAGTGGGACCAAATGATTTGACCAGGGCCATCCCCTGAGTCTGTGACCAAGAGAAAAGAATATTTTATCTCCACAAAGCCAATCTACTAATTAACCTTCAGGAAGCAAGCCTTTCTGTAATCTCTCTTTTTTTTTTTTGTAATATTTTTAAGTAAGAGGATTGTTTCTTCTAACACCTATAGCAGAAACCCAAATGTCAGGAAAATATAAGTAAGTATTTATTAAAATGTTTATTTTTCTAAGTGATCAAAATGAACTGTAAATGTTTTCTGACCATGAATCTGTATATTAAAATGGGATTTAACACTTAACAAAATCAACACTGAGACAGGCACCACTAAAATAAAAGCTTTCCAAATGAAAAAAAAATACTATACCTAAGCTTTTAAAAATTGGGGTATGTATTTTACTCTTTCACAGTTGAAAGAGCATTGTATCCACTAAAACAATTATCTCTTATTCTACTGAGTGCATCTAAAAAAACTCCAAATATAATTATCAGAAACCTTCCCATAATTCTAACTTTTCTTTAAATGAGGAATATCTTAAAACTTTCTTAAGTTGTCATAGACCTCAGTAACCAATTGTATATTCATTCGTAGAAGATATTCTTATATGTTTATTTTGGGTCCAATTAACTCAGCTGGTAATAAAAGGCCTGCGATAGAGAGATAGAAGAGATAGAATCATGGGACAATACTCTCTGAATATGAATAAACAGATTTACATTATTTTCAAATAAAGCCTAAATTGACTACGAAACTTTTTAAGTTGGGAAAGTTACTCCTCTGTTACCTTAGTCTTGAAATAAATTTAATGTATTGAATTTCTGGATCCAAGCGCTACTTGCAATTTATGATGAAAGGCATTTACCCGCTCTTTCTGAACTGGCCAGCTCAAGATGCAGTGAGATTTAAACATCCCTCTTCGCAAACAGAGTGCATGGTTCAGTTTATAATCTGGGATCTCCTCAAGAAAGATCAATATAATGGAATCCAGATTTTGTTCAATAGCTTGTTGAACTGCTTGGTGCACCTTGAATCTAGGGGAAAAAAGTATTGAAATACGTTATATACCAGTATACAGTTTTTAACAGCCAAAAGCTCTCACATCCTCCTTAAGTTTGTTTTTATCTGTCCCTAAGAATCAGGTTATTTTTTTAAGAAATTTATTTTTAAAATTCTTCGAGTTGTGAGTCATAATGTAAGTAATATTTAAAAGCTCAATCAAAAAAAATAAGTACACACTTAAAATTTCACAATGTTCACCTACCTTTTGCATAATGGATCTTTTAGTAGATTCTGTGTTACAACAAAAATAGTTTTTCTGCTCCTTTTGATGCTATTAACAATTGATTCAAGTTCAAGGACACCTGCCTCAAAGTCCCTTTCTTCGAGACAAAATTTGAGAGTTTCATCTTTTTCTTCCATTGAAAAGAAGTGTTCCCAGACCCAATCCTTATCTTTATAGGCATGAATTATATAAGCTGCATATTCAAACTGCTCTGGCTGTCTGTCTATTTCTTTGAAACCAAGAATTCGATGCACTAAAACATTCCAATAAAAAGATATCCTCCAGCCTTCAAAATGGATAAGCAGTACAATAACGATAAAAATCAATGAGACACTGGTATTTATTATGAAAAAGAGTTTAAAGGGGGCACTGTCTTTGCAGGGTGATATATCAAAAAGCATCACAGGGAAACCATGATATTGAGGTGGAGTATTGCAGAGGTAATGGCTTGATAGCTCAGAGATGTTGGTGTGGGTCCGGTTAATCCAATTAACAAACCAGGCAATACTTTCACAGGTACAATCAAATGGATTAAAGCTCATATCTAAATTACTCAGGTTCCTGAAGGCTGGCCCAAAAACATTCTTCTCAACTGATGTTATGAGATTCTTCTGAAGGTTCAATGACTTTAGAGATGCCTGACCATCAAAGACAGATGGTGGAAATATGTTTAAATTATTCAATCCTAAATAAATGCTTTTTAATTCAAATAAGTCCTTGAATACCTCTGCTGGGATCTCATCAAAGCCATTAGACTCTAAATTAAGAATGTGGAGGTGAGAAAGACCCTTTAGAAAATGAACAGGACCACCGGGGTTTGCATGTTTCCATAGCCTTGCTAAGTTGTTATGCTGCAAATCCAGAATTTCTAGTTTCTCAAGACCCTCCAACAGTTCAGCATTTATGTTGGCTATATTGTTGTTGCTTAGATCCAGAATAGTCAAGTTTCGAAGAGGATGAAAAGGTGAAGGGGAGCCGTCCACATTTCTAAGGGCCACTCTTCGGAGCATCAGTCGTCGGAGGCTTGGAACCAAGGCAAAAGAGCTGCTAGTCAGTTGTAGGCATTTGTTGTAGGAAAGGTAGATTTCAACAATATTTTCTAAACCTCTCCATTCTTGGCCCGTGAGTTCTTGCCCGATTTCATTAAGGCCAAGGTCGAGTACCTGTAGGCGGCCCAACCAAGAAAAAGCACCACTCTCTATTTTTGAGATTTTGTTTTTGGTTAGATTGAGTGTGACTAAAGGAGACTGAGCAAGGGACAAAAATGTTTCATTGGTTAAAGTCCGCAAACTTGCGAAGGAGTTGGAGAGACTTAAGTGTTTCAGCTTTATCAATCCCGTGAACATATTGCTTTTTATGCCTGGAAAGTTGTTGTCTTCCATGTTAAGATACTCCAAACATTTTAGCCACTGAAAGGAAAAATCATCAATCTTGGGATGCAAAGCAAGGGAAATGCTTTGTTTAGAAAAAGAGCGTCGCAAATCCAGGTATCTCACATTGAGAAGCCCATAAAAGGAGTGAGAAAACAAATGCTCTATGTTATTATACTCCAGGAAGAAATATTCTAGATGTGGAAGCCAAGCAAAGGAATTATTCTCAATCACATTTAAGTTGTTGTGGGAAAGATCGAGCATGGTGAGATTTGTGTGCTTCAATCCAACGAAAGTCAGATTGCTCGTTCTGTACAGCTGGGTGTTGCTCAGGGATAGATTCTGAATGCTTGTGTTTGACAGTTCCAAACAGAGCTTCTCTGTGAGGCTGGGGGTCAGTTGAGCATTGTTCAGAGAGAGACCGAATAATTTTCCAATTGCATGAAAACACCCTGGAGAGAACTAAAGTCAGGGGGGGAAAGGAGGTTAATAACCAAAACACAGTAGCATCTGCATGACTCTTGAAAAGCTTAAACAATTCCTTACTCAGACCCATTCCCCTTCACCATCTTCTCTGCATTTCTTCCCCACACCTCCGCTGCACCACTCCTTACTCTGTGCCTGCAACAGCCCCCTCCTGTTCTAACCCCTCACCCTTCCGGGCCTCTGACTACCTTCCACCCAGCATTTAAGGGTCTTCTCGTCAAGGGGCTTTCCCTGACCTCCCAGTCTAGGTTAGGTCCCTGGTGCTTTTACTTGCTCTGAGTATAATTGTAATTAATAAGGTATTTGTAAAGTCACCACTGGGGCAGATCCTGTTTGTCTTGATGACCGCAGTTCTCAATGAACACATGAAATGAATGGGTGGATTCTATTATGAAACAATGACTCCCACTTGCCCTTCTGTGACTCTGAGCTCCAGCCTTGCTCTTTGTCTTTCCACTACAGTTTTTTCTCCCGACTTTATTTCATGCTAGCGCTTTCAGATCCCTTCTGCTCTGACCCCACTCCCTCACCAGAAGCCTTGGGTGGGGTTCAGCACCGGAACGAGAGAACAGAAGGCAGGAGGAGTGAAGGAATCTAGAGGGGAGCAGCCAGTCCTGGGCAGTGGTTCAACACCAGGAGAGCAAAGAGGCTCCGACTCCTACTGTGTGTCATTTAGTGACATGTGAGGGCTAATGGAAGAAAGTGTACTTTACTGTAAGTAAAGGGAATTGGACTATGAAGCAGAAGATTGTTAAATTAATTAGGATGAACTCACACGACAGCACTATTTTACAGTAATCAAAATTGAGTTTTTGAATAATTCTTAATGACATGGAGAATGTTCATGATATGATATTATTTTTTTATGTCAGTCACCGTACAGTAAGTACATCATTAGTTTTTGATGTAGTGGTCCATGATTGTTTGCGTTTAACACCCAGTGCTCCAGTCAGTATGTGCCCTCAAACGTCCCCTCTAGACCCTTCAGTTTGTTTCTCAGAGTCCATCGTCTCTCATGGTTCATCTCCCCCTCCGATTTACCTCCTTCCATTTTTCCCTTCCTTCTCCTAATGTCCTCCATGCTGTTCCTTACATTCTACAAATAAGGGCTACGGTATGATAAATGACTTTCTCTGCTTGACTTATTTCACTTAGCATCATCTCCTCCAGTCCCACCCATGCTGATGCACAAGTTGGGTATTCAACCTTCCTGATGGCTGAGTCATATTCCTTATGATATTACTTTTAAAAGGCAGGACACGCTGTCGCCAGAGGGAGGCAACACGGAACAGCTGTCGAGAGCATGGGCTCTGATCTAACACTGCTACAAACCCAGTTCTGTCACCAGATAACCACTTGTGAGACCTTGGGCAAGTTCCTCAATCCTTCCTTATCTCAATTTACCCTTGTGTAAAGTGATGGTAAGAATAAGTTAATTACTGGACTATGTAAAAAATTTTTTTAAATATATATGTATATAGAACTTATCACAGTGTCTGACACACAGTTTATTTTGAATTTGTACTCTGAATTTCACCTGTTGTTTTTTCTTATTATCACTTGGAGAAAAGCTGGAGATAAAAATACCCAAATGCTAATACTGGCCGTCTCTGGAATGTGGGCTTTTGGATGATTTTTATCCCCCCCCCCAACTACTTACGTATTTTATAAGACTTCTACATCAAATGTTCTAAATTTAAAAAAAATGCTGTTCAAAACTTAGCCTGAGTATTGAGTAAAATGTTCATTTGTTGTTTGTTTATATTTTATTATCTCAGGACCAATACACAGTCTATTTTTATTCTGAAAATGAATACAGCTTTTAAAAATCTGACTTAGTTTATGATTTCCAATATTCTTATTCTCAGCCTGTAAAGGAATAAAATACAGACATACCTTTATATGAAAGTAGTTAATGAATTGACTATCATGGATCCAAAGAGAAGGTTAGTTAGGTAGATCCCATTATAAGAGGATTTTTATAATAATTTAATGCTAGTTATGATTTATGGAGCACTTACATGCCAGACACTGCTAAATTCTTTACCATACAGCCTATGACATAGTTATTATTTTACCAATTTTCAGCTGGGGAACTGGAGCATGAAGAATTTGAATAATTTGCCTGATTACACAATCATTCGGAGAGAAAGCCCAGATGCAGAGCTAGCTAACCCAACTCTAAAGCTCGTCCTCTTAACTACCATGCTATTTTAATTCTTTCAGAGATTTTATGGGATAAATAGTATTGTTTCCACTTTTCAAGTGAGGAAAGTAAGACGCAGAGAGGTTAAGTAGGTTCCCCAAGGTCCAAGTACTAGCCTGTAATTGGAACAGGGATTTTAACCCACTTCCGTTAGACAGCAGAGCCCCAGCTCCTTACTGCTACCAGACTCTTTTTGTGAGGATGACATCAATGGCCCCAAGCAGGAAGTATGAAGGATTTCTGGAAGACGTGGCAAACATTATCACCCCTTTCTCTAGGAACCTTTAGATTCTTATCCATGTGACACAGTTAGGGACTGCCCACACTTGAAGGTAGAACACAAAATAATTTTACCTTACGTCTTACCTCTTTAATTGGATTTGATGACAACTCTAATTTTTTTAAAGAAGAATTACCAAGGAAATCAAGTTCTTCAGGTCTTAGTACATTAATTTTATTATTTGATAACAGAAGCTCTTGGAGATTTTCCAGTTGGAGCTGACTTCCTAATTTAGTAGATGATAAACCATTATGAGATAGATCTAATTTGATTAAATTCTGAGAAAGCAAAAAGATATACGTTAGTCTTGCCTCCCAAAACAGTTCCTTTAAATGTACCTGAATCTTAGAAATAACTCAGAAATAACAGCAAAAAGTTACCTCTCTACTATCCTAGAAAACTGACAGTAGGAGTAATAAAAAAACCTTTGTGTGATTGAAAATACCATGATTGCAAGGGTTTTGTTTCTTACTTCGATTCATTTAAAAAATAATCATTTTATTTCTCTTACCAAAATAAAAGGACTTAAGCTCATTTATTCATGATATAAGGAGTATTCATAATAAGCATTTATTTAGGGGTACCTGGGTGGCTCAGTTGCTTAAACATCTGCCTTCAGCTCAGGTCATGATCTCAAGGTCCTGGGATTGAGCCCCACTTCGGGCTCCCTGCTCAGCGGGGGGTCTTCTCAGTCTGCCCCTTCCAACCCCCACTTGTGCACTCACGCTCTCTCTCTCTCTCACAAGAATAAATAAAATCTTAAAAAATAAGCATTTATTTATAATAAGCATTTCTTTATGATGTGAAGAATATTCATGTGGCTTAACAAACAAAGAGTGTCATGCATCAGCCTTGAAACTAAACAACAGAAAAAAAGAAGAAAAAATTTTCTTCTTAAAGAAGTATGAGTAGAACTTTGCTGTCCATGAGATCTTAAAAAGATTTTTTATATTGAGAAAGACTGACACTTATGTAAATTTTGCATCATGACTAGTGCAGAATATTCATTTTTGTTTGTTTCGTGGGACATTTTACCACCCTAGTGCTACTTTTTAGCACACAGACTTCCACTCGGGTAAAAGGTAATGAAAAGCTGATATATATTAGGGCAGAATCTTATGTAATGTGTTTAAAGAGAGTAAGACTTTTATTTATGTTTTAAAAATAAAAGAAGATTTTGCCAAGGATTACTCTAACCAGATTTTGAGGTCTTTGTGTCCAAAGACATTTCGTCCACTTCAGAATCTAAGGAGGCACAAGAAAGAATTTTCAAATCACCAGCAAGCAAATCATTTTATAAATGTTTCTACGCATATTTAAGTTTGTACACTATTCTTGGCACATGAGGTCAAAGAATGCCAATTTTTTCTATATCCATAAAATGAAGAAAACAAAGAGTTTTAAAAATGGCTTTGGTTTAAGAAAAGTACTTAATAATTGCCTCAGATTGAGAGACAATAACATACGTTTTCACACATGCAAAATTCAAGCAAAGTACTGAAAAAAAAGATGGTGGCCATTGGAAAAGCAATCTTGTAAAGAGATTTCTTAAATCAAGAGTATGCAATTTTTTAAAAAAGATTTTATTTATTTATTTGACAGAAAGAGACAGTGAGAGAGGGAACACAGCAGGAGGAGTGTGAGAGGGAGAAGCCAGATCCCCGGGGAGCAGGGAGCCCGATGCGGGGCTCGATCCCAGGACCCTGGGATCATGACCTGAGCCGAAGGCAGACACTTAATGACTGAGCCACCCAGGCGCCCCAAGAGTACATAATTTTTAATTGAACAATTTGCTTTATCATCCATCAATTTGTTAACTTCATTTAAGTCAGAATTTGGATATGGCCTTTTTTGTTATTACTTCAGGTACTAAATCAGCAGCACTGAGAGCTTTATTTGCTGTGTTCCTCGTGGTATATTCTGATTCTTCTCTGGTTATGACAGATCAGATTCTTTGATCTCTACCTGTTGTATCTAAGTTGAATTTTTATTTATTTATTTATTTGTTTGTTTGTTTGTTTATTTATTTGACAGAGAGAGACACAGCGAGAGAGGGAACACAAGCAGGGGGAGTGGGAGAGGGAGAAGCAGGCTTCCCGCCGAGCAGGGAGCCCGATGCGGGGCTCGATCCCAGGATCCTGGGATCATGACCTGAGCCTAAGGCAGACGCTTAACGACTGAGCCACCCAGTCGCCCCCTAAGTTGAATTTTTAATGGGAGGGAGAAAGAGAGGCAAAGTTCTTTAAAAATTAAGACTGAAATTGGTTTTAAGATGCTATTTTGCCTTTTGAAAACATTTTCAAACATAAACGGGGTAAGATTGGTTTTCTTATTCTTCCCCTTGATATTTAGATACAAAGTCTAAAGATTCATAAGTGACTTGAAAACTTAACATGAGATAACATATTTTTAATTTTTTATATGGAGATGAACATTTTCATCTTACCTTCAGGTTTTGAAAGGGATTATTTTGAATTTTCTTGATTGGATTGGACATTAGATGGAGTTCAGTCAAATTCATGCAGAAGACAAAAGTTTGATCTGAAAGGTGAGATAGCTCATTGTGTTGGAGATTCAGAATTTCCAACAGGGGGAGTTTTTGGCACAATTCTGGCTCCAGTTTTGAGATGGAGTTAAATCCTCCATCCAAGATAGTAAGTTGGCTATATCTTGTAAAATTGGCAGATGGTAATCTTCGGAGCTGATTATGGGTGAGATTCAACACTGTTATGTTTGCCGGAAGGTCATCAGGCACTTGAGTCAACTTCAGATGACTGCAGTCAGCTACTTCTTGTCTAACAACACATTTATTGGCAGAAGATGTACACAGTATCCACAAGGGCAACAGTCCCAAAAAGTAGTAGATATGAAAAGGTAAACTCTGGTTCATGATTCTCGCCTCTAAAAGAAACGTAAACAAGTAAGAGACATTAGTAACATAGGTTTTCATAGGCATTGGTATTTTCCTTGTAAAACAGATAACTAAATGTGAACTACGTATGATCTTTTGACTCACAACTTCTATGATATACACGTATGTATTATACAAGCAATACATCAAATGGGAATAATTCAAATAGCACCGAAAAGTAAAAAATGGAGCATACAAACTCCCTCTTCATTCTTCACCTCCATCCCAGTTTCAATGCAATGCCTTTTTGAGAGAAGCACAATATGTGATTTCATTTCTGTAACACCAAGATTAATTACCTTCTTCATCATTCTCTTGGGTAAATGACTAGTTTGGAGGGATATGTCTGACACCTGCTATTTGGTTATCATCTTGGAGTCCATTCCACCATATTCCTAGGTTAATGTCACTATCATGGATTTCAGTACCTTCTTTCTTGAAATATTTTTGACTAAAGTGTCTCCTTGAGTAGCTCTTCCCCCTCTTTCCCCAAAATACCTATAGGAGGTTTTATCTTTTAAGTTCTTGAATATTTGTTTTTGTTCTTTTGTCATACGATTTTGACGTATAGGCTATTTGAGGTTCAAAATACTTTTTCTGCAAAGTCATGAAGGCATTGTTCCATTGTCTTCTAGTATCCATTGTTGCTAAGAAGAAACCAGGCCCATCTGGTTTTCTTTCCTTTATGTAAAAGATGACTTTATTTTACTCTCTGTTTTCTCTTTGGAAGTGTCTTTTTCTTTATCCTTGGTAATGTAAAATTTCACAAGGATATTTCATGCTAAATCTTTCCTCTAAAATGTAGATATGCACCCTAAGGCATTGTCAGTCTGAGGACTCATGTCTTCCTTAAATTTTTAGCTTTCTTTTTCTATTACTATTTGGATCATTTCCCCTCTTTCTTTTCCTGTGTTCTCTCCTTTAAAACCACTTTTAGGTAAACATTGGCCCTTCGTGTGATCTTATCTGTATTTAAAGTTCCCTTTTAGGGGCATCTGGGTGGCTCAGTCAGTTATGCATCCAAATCTTGGTTTCAGCTCGTGTCATGATCTCAGGGTCCAGGATCCAGCCCTGAGTCAGTCTCCCTGCTCAGCAGGGAGTCTGCCTAAGGATTCTCTCTGCCCCTCCCCCACCCCTTGCTCTTGCACTCTTGCTCTCTATTTCTCTCTAAAATAAATAATTAAAAAAAATAAAATTTCCTTTCATATTCCACCTTTTTATCTTTTTATTCTATATTTCTAGATAAAAGCTCAGCTTTTTGTATCAGGATTTGTATTATATATGTACTTTTTAAATTTAAATTTTAAATTTAAATCATATATATATATTTTAAAGATTTTACTTATTTGACAGAGAGAGACACAGCGAGAGAGAGAACACAAGCAGGGGGAGTGGCAGAGGGAGAAGCAGGCTTCCTGC
Source organism: Zalophus californianus (assembly GCF_009762305.2). NCBI lineage: Eukaryota > Metazoa > Chordata > Mammalia > Carnivora > Otariidae > Zalophus > Zalophus californianus. The sequence continues at coordinate 186,287,289 of NC_045596.1, forward strand.
GGAGCAGGGAACCCTATGTGGGGCTTGATCCCAGGACCCTGGGATCGTGACCTGAGCCGAAGGCAGACGCTTAACGACTGAGCCACCCAGGCGCCCCAGTAATTATATTTTAAATATATACAGAACAGTACACAAATCATGAATGTACAGCTTGTTGAATTTTCATCAAGAGCATGTCAGTGCATTCACCACTCATAGCAGAAATAGAAGAGCACAATGAGCCCCCCAGAAACCTCCCTCATGCTCCTGCCGGCCACCACTTCCTCCTTCCCCCAGACAAGCACTTCATTATGTCATACACAGAAAGTTTAAGTTTACTTGCTTTTGATGTACATGTTAATGGAATTCGGCGCTATGTATCATTGTATGCCTTTTTAAAATTCCATATTAGGTTTGTGAGACTGATCCACATCTTGTCCTATAGCAGCATTTGCTCATTTCCATTCATACAGAATATGGCTCTACCACAGTTATTTTGTTCTAGCATTTTTAATGAAAAGTCCTAAACAACAGCACAACTCACAGAATTTTACAGTGAACACTCTTCCACTGTCATATATCTACTCATCTATCCATCCTCTATCCACCAGTTCACCAAAGTGTACTGCAACATCAGTACCTTTCCCTCTAAAAGAGTGTGCATTGCTACTTTCGGTTCAGTATTTGTTGAGTTTTTCTTTTGATATAAAATTTGCATACAACGAAATGCACAAATCTTTAGTGTACATTCTCTGACTTTTGACATGTGTATGCACCTATGTAAACTAAACCCTAAAGAGTTCCCCCATCCCCTTCCAGTTCATTCTAATCCCTGTCTCCCAGAGACCACCGTAGCTCTGACTTTTTTCTACTATAGTGTTGCGTGATTTATAACTTCCTATCAATGGGCTCATATTCACTCTCTTAAATAAGAGATATTTCACTCAGATATTTTTGAAGTTCATCCATGTTGCTTGTTTTGGGATGTTCTTTTTTTTTAACTAAATAGTATTTTTTTTAACTAAATGGTATGCCATTGTATAAATATATTTTATCCATGCTGATATTATTAGACGCATGGATTGTGTGAAGTCTTTCACAATTATGAATTAAGTTACTATGAACATCTTTGTATGTTTTTATGGAAACATATACTTGATTTCTTTGGGATAATTACCCATGATTGAAATCGTTGGGCATTTGGTAAGGTAGAGTATAATTACTTTTATAAGAAACTGCCAGATCTTTTAGTAAGTTTATACCATTTACACTCCCACCAACATCTTTACCAACATTTGGCACTATTATTTTTCACTCATTCTGATGAGGGTGTAGTAATATCTCATTATGGTTTTTAATTTTCATTTCTTGGCTGACTAATGATATTTAATAATTTTTATACGCTTATTGTCCATTTGTATATTTTCCCTTGTATATTTGAAGATTTAACTCATTTTTAAAATTAGGTTGTTTCTTATTTATTACTGCATTTAGGAATTTTTTTTATATACACAAGTATCAGTCCATTGTCAGATTTATATTTGTGTTCTCTCCCATTTTGTGGGTTACCTACTCATTTTCTTAATGAATGATGATATCTTCATAATTATGATCAAGTCTAATTTATCATTTTTTTATTATTACTGCTTTCTGTGTCCCGTCTAAGAAACTTTGCCTACTCCCAAATTATGCTTTTTAAAAAAAAAAGATTATGGTTTTAGGTGTTAGGTTAAGGCCTGTGGTCTCTCTTTAATAAAATGTTGTGTATGATGCGAAGGAAGAGTCAAGTTTCATGTTTTTCAGTTGCACACCCAGTTTGTCAGACTTTTTTTCCCTTTCTCCACTGGATTGCTTCAGTATCCTTCTTAAAAACCAAGTAAGTGTGGGTGGATTTAAGTGTGGGTCTATATCTGGGCTCACCACTCTCTTACATGGAAACATTTGTCAGTTCTTACGCCAACACCACATTGTTTTGATTACTGTGGCTTCATAGTAAACCTTGAATTAAGAAGTGTAAATCCTTCTCTTTTTTTTTAATGATTTTATTTATTTGACAGAGAGATACAGCGAGAGAGGGAATACAAGCAGGGGGAGTGGGAGAGGGAGAAGCAGGCTTCCTGCCAAACAAAGAGCCCAATGCGGGGCTCGATCCCAGCACCTGGGATCATGACCCGAGCCGAAGGCGGACGCTTAACGACTAAGCAACCCAGGAGCCCCAGAAGCGTAAATCCTTCTATTCGTTATTCTTTTCCTAGATTGTTTTTTCCGTGCCATGGTTGATGGGAATTATCTGAAATAATTTTACTTATTATTTAATTAACTATTCCACCTGACTAGAGTATAAAGTTATAATAGTAGAGGACATGATTGTCTTTACTCTGTATTGCTTTGCCTGTGTCTAGAACAATGACTGGACCATAGCGAATATTGAATAAATACATGTTGAATGAATAGCTTTCCATGGGCAGTTAATCAGCTCAAGAAAACGTTTCACCTCCATAAATGGACACAACTTTATTTTGGTGGGATATGTACCTAATGCGATAGTCTCTGGTACGATCATTTACCTAGTTTCACTTTCAGATATTTTAAAAAATCAAATACATCTTCAATGTATGCAGATGGATCAATAAAAATGATATTTAAATAAGTTAGGTTTTCCATAAGCTCTAAAAGTCATGTCATAAGAAGAATTCCAGATAAGTTTTAGAGAATAACATCATTTTAGAGGATTAATTGCAGGAAAATAGAACTAGTATGAGTATTTATAATTGTTCTAATTGGCTCTTAAAATATAGTGGTTTTACTTTTATTCTAATCTAGTTCTCAGAAACAGAAGAAAAGTCAGTTTCTATGAATTACTTTATGGCCTTTATAATACTGGCACTAAGTATTGTAAAGCTATACACGATTTTTATATTTATAGGCTATGACAAATATCACAGCCCAGGCCAGCTGCGAGGCCCCTCACCAAGTTGTTCAGATACATGAAAAATTTGGAGCTGGAAACAATACATTCTGGAAATCAGGAACTAACTCCCCAAACCTCACCTCTCTGAGATTCTCCCACACCTCTCTTCCCTGCACCACAAATGCTTCTCCTTGTGTTTTTACCAACTCACACTTACGGTCCCTGCAATATATTCTCTTCCTTGTCTGGGTGACATTTGTCTCTTCTGGAAGGGTTTAGATAAAGATCAGAATTACTGAAAAGGACTAATCTATTTACAAAGAATATCCCTGAAGGACTGAAAGACATTCCCAGATCTGAAAATACACTCATCACATGGAAAAGACCCACCAAATGGGAGGCAGGAGGAGCGAAAAAGGAAAATCCACGGAGAGAATCTTATGAAACTTCGGAATTGTGGCCATTCACAAGAAAAAAAATCCTAAAACCTTCAAAGGAGAACATATGATCAATTATTTCCAAAAGAAAAAGATCCTGAATGGTAGAAAACTTTTCATCAGCAACACCAGCCACTAGAACACAGTAGTGATGAGCTTCCACAATGATCAGGGGAAACTTTGAACCTAAAATTTCATTTCCAGTGGAACAACTCACGATAAGGGGGGAACGCATTTTGAAATATGCAAAGGTTTGGTAAGTTTATAACTATGCAAACTGTATGCAAAAGTTATTCTGGAATTTGATTCAGCGAAACAAATGAAAATACAGTTAGAGGATGAAACAGAAGGGAAAAAATTGCTATTGTATGAGACATAATAGAAGCAAAGAAAACTAAAAAGATGGAAAATAGGACTCAGTGGGCCTTGCAATTTTAGAAAGGCCTTTCAGGGTACATCGAATTACATGTGTCCAAGTGAAAGAGAATTTTTTTTTTTTTTAAGATTTTATTTATTTTGACAGAGAGAGACACAGTGAGAGAGGGAACACAAGCAGGGGGAGTGGGAGAGGGAGAAGCAGACTCCCCACTGAGCAGGGAGCCCCATGCGGGGCTCGATCCCAGGACCCTGGGATCATGACCTGAGCCGAAGGCAGACGCTTAACAACTGAGCCACCCAGGCGCCCCCAAGTGAGACATAATATTGCGTCATGATGAAGACATGGAGTCTGGAGCCAGGCTACTTAGAGCTAACCACTATTTAGTCGGCTTCTCCAGTTTGGTTTGTGCACTTCACAATACTTTTTTTTTTTTTTTCCCCTGAATGTATACAGGTAACACCTAACTGTAGACACACACAAACACACAATCCTATTGCAAAATTGGGAGGTAACCTCCTGAGCTACTACTGCCCAAGGCTGACTTCTCAGATTTCATCTGAAGCACCTGCACCTGCCAGTGCTGCTTTCTGATCAACCTATACATCTAAACTCCTTTCTACTTGTCACCTTCCTCCGCTTTCCTTTATGAGGTCAAAGAAGCCACTTTTGTACTCCCAGGAACACCTGAAGCGTTTTCTCCTTTTCAAGCGCATTATCCTAAAATGCCAGCTTCTGTCTCCTCTCCAGCCAACAAAACTGAGGAAAGGAGAGAAGCTCTTTCAAGCTCACAGGGCTCTGTAACTTTAAGACAAAGATATGATTTTATTTATTTATTTATTTGAGAGAGAAAGCACACAAGAGCAGGGAGTTGGGGAGGGGAGGCAGAGGGACAGAGGGAAAAGCAGACTTCCCACTGAGCAGGGAGCCCCAGGCGGGGCTTGATCCCAGAACCCCGGGATCATGACCTGAGCTGAAGGCAGATGCTTAACCAACTGAGCCACCCAAGCACCCCAAAGATATGATTTAAAAAAAAAAAGGCTATTGCAAAATGATCTCCATAAATTTCCTAATGTGCTTTTCCAGGTCCAGAAATCCACAAAGAAAAATAAAATTAATTACTGTCTAAAGGATTTTATTATGTTAATTATAAATTCTTGCTATTACATGTACACTGAGTTATGATACACTTCTCCCCACACCTCTATCATCTCTCTTTTCTTCCATTCTCCTTGTTGATTCTGACTAGATTTCAAGCACCAGACCAAAGAAAGACCAAAGAATACTAAAACCAACGTGCGGTCCCAGCTCTAGCAAACACGAGAGATCTTATCCCAGTAAGAATTGTAAAGATATACCTTCATTTACTCTGATAACAGCCGACCGTTCCTTTTTTCATTAGTCCAAATTCAGTCGTTTTCACCAGGAAGGCATGGCAGATTTGCTGCAATCTTGAAAGTGAAACTAAAAAAAGAAAAGAAAAAAAAAAAAAAGGAAAAAAAAAGCAAGCTTCTTATAGTTCTTGGATTCTAAGAAGTGCAAAGGGAAAAAAGCACAATATCAGGAAGAGAAATATTAAATTGCTTCTTAAAAATGTCTTGCTTCTCTGCCTCGTGTACAATCCCTTGGGTTTCATTAAAAGGGTCACAGATTTAGCAACAGAGAAGCTGAAAAAGTGGGACCTCCCTTGGCGTGGGCAGGGCTAGTACTCTAGAGGTTAGCAGATACCTGAGGGTGAATTCCTCTATTTTTTTCCCAAAGACTGATGCAAAACTGTCAGAACCTAGTAGAGTATGGTCAAAGTGAGAAAAAACCTCAATCCCTAATCAAAGCTAAATACTTTCACTTCCCTTATCTTCTTAGCAACCCAGGATGATAAGTAATGCAGAAATTAACCTTTTGATGCAAGAAGGCACCTAGTTTGTAATAGAGAAACTGCTGGCCCCTGCAAAGCCAAAAGCCAGTCCTAACTCATGCTACTCCAGTTTCCATAGTTAGAGCCTGTTAGGGAGCAAACAGATGTGCCCAGAGAAGTCCAGATTCACCAGTTAGTTCTCAATAAACTTCACTGACTAGTTAAAGGAATGTGCTTGTCAGGAAAAGAACACATTTCTCATTATTGATGTAATAGGATATAATGTTACTAACTATATTGTTATATAGTAAAAACACTTTGAAGGAACTGTAGAGATCACCTAATTTGACTCCCTTGTTTGAGAAATGAGGAAACAGCATGGTGAGGGATTTGCCTAAGGATATACCACAAGTTACCATAATGGTTCGTTATTCAGACAAGTATAGTAATAAAACAGCCTGGATCAGTTAAAACATGTCCCTAGATTGACTCGATTGAAGAATGGAGGGCAAGAAAATAGGTCTGTACCGTGATGCAAAATGTCCTCCCCTTGGGCCTCAGCCTTGGTTGGAACCACCTTGTGGTCACTGGGCTCATGGTCATGCTTTTCTGATTTTTCATTTATCCTATCTATAATATAATACCATAAGCAAACAATTGTCCTGAGTAAAAGATCGTCCCTCACATCTACCCATTGCAATATGTAGTAAAACATCAATAGTACTCAAAAGGTTTCTTCTCTGTGAGCTCCTTGAAGCAGAACAAGGTATGTTCTTTGTATTATAACTCTCCAGCCACTTTTCCATGGTAGGCTGGTACTTTGGCCTCCAGTGAACCAGGCTCTTTGCATTATTTTTTCCCACATCGACTCTGGGCTTGGTCATGTGACTAGAGTTGTCCAATAGGATATTATTAAGCATGAAGTGAGCCAAGACTTGATAAGCATTTGCACATTGGCACTCACCGTCTTCCTTTCAAAACTCTTTTGGTGTGTGGTGAGAAGCCCAACCTAGGCTTCTGCAAAGGCAACATGGAGGAGAATTGAGAGTCTGGTCAACAACTCCACTGAGCACCTAGGAGACAATCAGCCTCAACTTGCTGTCCACATGAGTAAGCCATATTTGGAGTGGATCTTCCAATCCCGACTGAGTCACATGGAGCAGAGATGAGTTGTCCTCAGGTCCTGCCAAAATTATGGAAGAGTAAGCAAATAAATGACTGTTGTTATTTTAACCCCCTCCCCTCAAATTTTGAGTGGTATGTTATGTATCATTAGATAAATGAAAAACATTCCCTCGACAATCTGACACACCCATCTCTCATGCTTTATGACTCCTTTCACATATTAGATTTTCCATAATGTTGATTGAACTAATGAATGCCTTTTTCCAAATACTTTTTATTGATCATCTCATAATGCAACAGTTTACATCCAGACATTAATAGTCCTCAATTCTTGCTAGTTTCTGAATACATTGCAGGTCAGTTTCTCTCCGCTGCACATTCCTTAATTATGCATTAACTTATTTAGCTATTATGGTGGTGGGTGCTACAGTGACAAAGCTCATTTTTCCCTTTTTAAGGGAAATTTCCCTTTTTAAGGGCAATGTCTGGCAGTTATAAGCCAAAAGTAATTGGTAATTTACTATTTATAAATTTATGGAACTATAGACCCTCCGTCCTTCTCTGCCTGCTCCTAATAATAAGTCTTAATAAATTAGACATTGTTTTTATTTTTATTTATTTTTTTTAAGATTTTTTATTTATTTATTTGACAGAGAGAGACCCAGCAAGAGAGGGAACACAAGCAGGGGGAGTGGGAGAGGGAGAAGCAGGCTCCCTGCCGAGTAGGGAGCCTGATGCAGAGCTCGATTCCGGGACCCCCGGGGATCATGACCTGAGTCAAAGGCAGACGCTTAATGACTGAACCACCCAGGCGCCCCTAGACATTGTTTTTGAAGGACAATTACAGCCTTTTTAATGTGAGGCAAAGAATCTTTTGATGATTGAAGACAATGTATAATCACGAGGAAGTCTATTCACTTCATCATAAGATTTGTAAGGGAAGGCTTAATTATGGTTTTCATTGTCATCAACATCTATAAAACTAGACTACTGAAGGCTATATGGGACAGTGTTTACAATTTTCCATATAAATTAATTTAGACATGAAGATTGCATCATTGCTATTTCTGACAACATATATAGAGAGTTGAAATTGTGGGGAAAACAGACTATGTGAAAAGACAGGTTACTTTAGAGAAAATAATTATACTATTGCCAGATTCTATGAGGTCCAAATAGAGAACTAATTATTGAGGAATATTTAAACTTGGGTCAACACTGAATATCCAATCGCCAGGGAGCTGTTGGGTATTGAAGAGTCAATATCATGCACAGGTTTAATTTAGCATAGTTCTTGAGAATTTCTGCAATAGATTGGACTAATCAGTCTTCCTTGTGTTAACAGGAAGTCAAAGTAAGGTTGTACCTCTTCACCAATAAAACTTCTCATGGGTTTGTAATGTGATTAATGCACTATGGACCTAGATAAAGGGTAAAGAGTGCCTCAGAGCACTAGATAGGCAGGCATTTTAAATTGTGCTCACTGGTCTTCCTTCATAGCTGCCTTTTGGAAAGGACATGATCCTACTCTGTACCATCTGAAATTCTAGCAGGCATTTCTTTCTCTCTTTTTTTGGTTTCTGAACTCTTTCTTTAATGTAAAGGTACAGTTCCTCTTACCAGTGCCATTTCCATTTCTGTTCATTGACTTCAGCTCTTTTAAATAAGCTCACCCAGACAAATCAGCAAGAAATTTAACAAGAGAGGAAATGACACTATGTCCTTCCCACTACTCTAACATGTACTGAACAAAATTAAACTTGAACTTCCCTTCTGAAAAAGGAAACCAATATATGACACAGAGCTTCTGGTTTAACCTAAACTTACTTACTTATTTATTTAGAAATTTTTCAAGGTAGTTGAAAAGTGGTGATATCTTTCGGTCTCTTATAAATCTGTGAAGTTGTGTTAGTATGAATGAGGTCTCACTCTCCTTTATCAACAGTCCCATGATATGGTTAAGGGCTCTTCAAATCCTATGCCTTGAACTTAATATTCATGTACTAAGATAAAAAATAAAATTCTAGGCCCAACTTCATTTTCATTCTACATGTTAAACATCTTAATTAAATTTGATAAGCTTCTGTCTCCTGGGCATCCAAAGAATGGAGTTGTAAATGGCAGACAAAACCAACCACAGTCATAAATGGCAGACAAAAACCAATCACACAAGGAAGTTCAAAGTATCAAAAGCAACTAATAACTTACCATAGTCATATTGAACTGATTATTGGTGAGAACTAATGCTCATGTAATTGATCTCCATTCTATAATGCAAAATTTGAATCAACAGGGAAAATTAAAAAGAAAGCCCAGAGCTGGAAAGTCTGGGCAACTGTTTTTGACCACATTTCTTGATTTCCACCTAAGAGGGAGCTTAATCTGTTTCATGAGATGGTTTATAACAAGAATATGGGAACTGGCCCTTAAAAATAAGAAGTAAAAGTGGAAGAAAGGTGGGGCAAAGAAAAGTTTCCTACGATAAAGATATGGAGCTAAAATACATAAACCTAATAAAGTTTAGAAAGCTCCAATGCAGAGTTTACAGCTTATATAAAATACTAGTCTTATTCTTTACTTTATCTAGAAATAAGCCAATATAAGAGTTGAATATAGGGTGGGGGGATGGGTTAGCCTGGTGATGGGTATTAAAGAGGGCACATTCTGCGTGGAGCACTGGGTGTTATGCACAAACAATGAATCATGGAACACTACATCAAAAACTAATGATGTAATGTATGGTGATTAACATAACAATAAAAAATTATTAAAAAAAACAAAACAAACAAACAAACAAAAAGAGTTGAATATACACTTTAACATCATCAAAAGAAATGGTAACTTTTCTTTTTCTTTAAATTACCTGTATGTAATTTATGTAAAAAAGGACATAATGTTATTTCCTCTCTTGTATGTTCAAAGTGCTACTTGGTTTTCATATTTTTATAATTGATTTACTGTAAGAGTTTTTTGGGATATTACAGAAATTAGCTTTCATCTCAGTGTATTGAAATTTTTTTTGCCTGATACGTTGTTTAATTTTTCAAAGTGATTGTCTTAACTACACAAAAGTTCCTCAAGGGTGTGATATAAGCAAAATGCCAAACTAGAAAGTTTCAATCCCTTAGTCCATGAAAACACCAAAAAACAAGAAACTGGCTGAATTAACCTTACGGTAGCTGTGAAAAACCGCCAAAGAGCTACAGTAACCAAGTGAATTCCCAGGTAAGAAAAATTTACCTTAAAATTGATAGGAAAATTCATGGAAATTTTACTCACCATTTCCCCACTCCCTCCTGGCTCAGCAGTCTTCATCTAGAAGATGCAGCAGCCAAATTCCCAGTTGCAGATTAAACTTACTGGCTATGTTCTACCTTTTCTGGGGGCTTCATAAAGGACTAGTTGTCTCATATAACTTGAATCTCAGTCTAGGGGAAAAGCAGTAGTCACTGTTTGTGCACCTGAGGCAAAAGATGACATACAATAGACCATCTAGTCCCTGGGGAAAAGCTGGAATGAACTCTTTGGGATATTAAGACATTCAAAAATAGCCATGTATATGGAGGAATTGAGAGAGCCACACACAAGCCCAGGCAAGAGGCATTCTCAGAAAAGACCTGAGTGGACCTTAAGCTTTTATCTCAGGCTTATCCCTGACCCAATTAGTGAAGCACTGCCCAATTGGTGAAGCACTGCCCCAGTACAGAGCTGGTTTGTAAGGACTGGGAGAGGTTGCTATTTTTTCAAATGCCCAGTTTTCTAATAAAAATCATAAGGCATACAAAGAAACAAGAAAACACAGCCCATTCAAAGGAATAATATAAATCTCCAGACATTCTCCTTGAGAAAGCACAGACATTGGATTTACTAGACAAAAACTTTAAACCAGCTTTCTTAAATATGTTCAAAGAGCTAAAGGAAAGGATGGAGAGGAAGATGGTGGTGCAGTAGAAGGACCCTAGGCTCATCTCATCCCACAAACATAACTAGATAACTATCACATCATCCTAAATACACCAGAAATCTACCTGAAGACTGACAGAACAAACTCCACAACTAAAGGGAGAGAAGAACCACACTGAAGAACGTAGGAAGTGCAGGCATATGATTTGGGGGAGAAATGGATCAGGGGTGCTGCAGAGGGAAGGGAGCCATGGTCACAGAGAAGGGCGAGAGAGAGAGAGAGAGGAACACACAGGAGAGTGCACAAGGAGAACATTTCCCCAAAGCTATTGTCTTATAAAATTAGAGGGGATGAATTTCATGAGTTCTTGCAAGCAGCAGAACTTAAAGCCTGGAGTTTTAAAGTCAGCTGGCTTGGCTGGGATGGAGCCCTGATGGCACTGCACTGCTCCTGGAAAGAAGGCAAGCAAACAACCCAGGGCTAAATGGCTTGGGAACAGTGAACTGAGAAACACCTAAGGCACACAGCGGAGAGATTATTCACTATTCTAGGAATAGTGAATGCTGCTTCCCTGAGAGGCAGCATTCAGAGACTCCTCCCCAGGAACAAAGGAACTGACTGGTGCCAATTCTTCCCCCACCCCTCAGCATAAACACAGAACCACGTGACAGAAGCAGCTTGGTGCCAACACTGGCTGCCTAACATGGTTACACCAAGCCCCAACTCCCTGTGCTCTGGTGGAACTGCCCTTCTCAGTCAAGCTTGTCTCATTCCCAATGTGGCAGTCCCCTCCCCCAGAAGACTAGCACAAACCCCTACCCACACCACCTCTCCCAGCCAGAGAGTTCTGCAGGGCCTCAGTTCTTGTGGAGTTAGTGTCAGGTCTCAATTCACAAGCAGACCAGAGTACACCTAGTTAAAACTTTCCACATTTAGGCCAAGTAGCAAACACTGCCCGCTGTGGCAAAAAGAGCCTCTGCAGACAATTGCTCTGAAGGATAGAGCAGCCAGAACACAACAGCAGAGTTCACACACACACTGGAGACACTCCCTGAAGCGCTAGGCCTTGGGCACTATATGACTGTTCTTCATAAGGCCATTACTTTCAGGAGCAGGAGACATAACTAGTTTTTCTAACACAGAGAATAAGGCAGAATTGGACAAAATGCCAAAATGGAGAAATTAATCCCAAATGAAAGAACAAAATAAGGTCACAGCCAGACATCTAAGTGAGACAGATAGAAATAACATGACTGATGGAGAAGTTAAAGCAACAATCGTGGGCGACTGGGTGGCTCAGTTGGTTAAGCATCTGCCTTCAGCCCAGGTCATGATCCTGGCATCCTGGGGATCAAGTCCTGCACTGGGCTCCCTGCTCAGTGGGGAGTCTGCTTCTCCCTCTCCCTCTGCTGCTCTCCCTCTTTGTCAGATAAATAAATAAAATCTTAAAAAAAAATAAAGCAACAATCGTAAAGATAGACACCAGCTTTGAGAAAAGAATAGAAGACATCTTTTACCACAGAGATGAAAGAGTTAAAAGAGAATCAGTCATAAATGAAGAATGCAATAGATGAGATTGGAAACAGGCCAATACAATGAACAGCAGGCTGGAAGAAGCAGAGGAATGAATTCGTGATATAGAGGACAAAATAATGGAAAATAATGAAGGTGAACAAAAGAGAGAAAGAATAAGGAACACAAAAATAGACTTAGGGAACTCAGTGACTCCATCAAATGTAGTAATAATTGTATTATAGGAGTCTCAGAAGAGAAAGAGAGGAAAGGGGGCAGAAAATTTATTTCACAAAATAATAGCAGGAAACTTCCCTACTCTTGGAAAAGAAACACACATCCAGAGAGCTCCCATCAAAATCAACAAAAGCAGGCTGACAATAAGACATATTGTAATTAAACTTGCAAAATATAATAATAAAGAAAAAAATCTTAAAAATAATGACACAAAAGAAGACAGTAACATACAAGGGAAAAACCCAAAAGGCTAGGTGGAGATTTCCTAATAGAAACATGGCAAGCCAGAAGGAAGTAGCATGATATATTCAAAGTGCTCACTGGGAAAAACGTGCAGCCAAGAACAGTCTATCCAGCAAGGCTCTCATTCAGAATAGAAGGAAAGGTAAAGAGTTTCCCAGAGAAATAAAAACTAAAGGAGTTCATGACCACTAAACCAGCCATGTAAGAAATATTAAATATTAAAGGGAACTTGTTGAATGCTAAGGAGAGACCAAAAATGACAAAAACAAAGAATCAGAGAAAAGCTCCAGAAATAACTACAAAACAAGTAATACAATGGCAATAAATAATCTATCAGTAATTACTTTGAATGTAAATGGATCAAGTGTTCCAATCAAAAGACACAGGGTGTCAGAATGGATAAAAAAAAAAAGACCTATCTATATGCTGCCTACAAGTGACTCATTTTAGACCTAAAGACACCTGCAGATGGAAAGTGAGGGGGCAGAAAAGCATTTATCATACAAATGGATGCCCAAAGAAAGCTGGAGTAGCAATATTTATATCAGATGAACTAGACTTTAAAACAAAGATTGTAAAAAAAGACAAAGAAAGATATGATATAATCATAAAGAGGACAATCCAATAAGAACATATAACAATTGTAAATATTTATGCATCCAACTTGGGAGCACCTAAATTTATAAAACAATTAATAACAAACATAAAGGAACTAATCAATAATAATAGAATAATAGTAGGTGACTTTAACACCCTACCTACATCAATGGACAGATCATCCAAATGGGAAATCAACAAGAAAACAATGGCTTTGAATGACGCACTGAACTAGATGAACTTAACAGATATATTCAGAATGTTCCATCCTAAAACAGGAGAATACACATTCTTTTCAAGTGCACATGGAACATTCTCCAGAATAGATCACATATTAGGTCACAAAACAGGCCTCAACAATCACAAAAAGATTGAAGTCATACCATGCATCTTTTCTGACTACAATACTTTGAAACTAGAAGTCAGCCACAACAAAAATATTGGAAAGAACACAAATACATGGAGACTAAACAACATGATACTAAACAATGAATGGTTCAACCAGGAAATCAAAGAAGAAATGTAAAAACACATGGAAACAAAAGAAAATGAAAACAAATCAGACCAAAACCTTTGGGATGAAACAAAAGTGGTCCTTAGAGGGAAGTATATAGCAATACAGGCTTACCTCAAGAAGCAAGAAAAATCTCAAATAAACAACCTAACCATATACCTAAAGGAGCTAGAAAAAGAGCAACAAATGAAGCCCAAAGCCAGCAGAAGGAATGAAATAATAAAGAAAAGAGCAGAAATAAATGATATAGAAGCTAAAAACAAACAAACAAATAATAGATCAGATCAATGAAATCAGGAGTTGCTTCTTTGGAAAACAAACAAACAAACAAAAAACTTAACAAAATGATAAACCTCTAGCCAGACTCATCAAAAAGAAAAGAGAAAGGACCCAAATAAATAAAATCACAAATGAGAGAGGAGAAGCACAACCAACACCACATAAATGCAAACATTTATAAGAGATTATGAAAAACTATATGCCAACAAATTGGACGACCTAGAAGAAATGGATAAATTCCTAGAAACATATAAACTACCAAAACTGAACCAGGAAGAAATAGAAAACTTGAACAGACCAATAACCAGCAAAGAAATTGAATAAGTAATCAAAAAACTCCCCAAAAAATAAAAGTCCAGGACCTGATGGCTTCACAGGTGAATTCTACCAAACATTTAAAGAAGTTAAATTAGAGTTAATATTTATTCTTCTCAAACTGTTCCAAAAAATAGAAAAGGAAGGAAAACTTCCAAATTCATTCTATGAGGTGAGCATTACTCTGATATCAAAACCAGATAAAACCTCCATTAAAAAAAGAGAACTACAGGCCAATACCCCTGATGAACATGAATGAAAAAATTCTCAATAAAATACTAGTGAACCAAATCCAACAATATATTAAAAAAATCATTCACCACAATCAAGTGGAATTTCTTCCTAGTTTGCAAGCATGGCTCAATATTTGCAAATCAGCCAATGTGATACACCACATTAATAAAAGAAAGGATAAAAACCATACAATAATTTCAATAGAAAAAGAGAAAGTACAACAGCCATTCATGATAAAAACCCTCAACAAAGTAGGTTTAGAGGGAATATACCTCAACATTATAAAATCCATGTATGAAAATCCCATGGTTAATATTATCCTCAATGGGGAAAAACTGAAAGCATTTCTTCTATGGTCAGGAACAAGATAGAGATGTCCACTCTCACCACTTTTATTCAACATAGTACTGGAAGTCCTAGCCGCAGCAGTTAGACAACAAAAAGAAATAAAATGCATCCAAATGGGCAAGGAAGAAATGAAACTCACTTTTTGCAGATGACATGATACTATATATAGAAAATCTGAACAAATCCACCAAAAAATCTGCTAGAATTGATAAACAAATCCAGCAAAGTTACAGGATACAAAATCAATGTACAGAAATCTGTTACATTTCTAGGAGCACCTGGGTGGCACAGTCAGTTAAGCATCCAACTCTTGGTTTTGGCTCAGGTTGTGATCTTGGGCTTCTGGGATCGAGCCCCACACCAGGCTCTGCACTCAGCATAGAGTCTGCTTGGATGCTCTCTTCCTCTTCCTCTGTCCCTTCCCCTCCTCTTTCTCTCAAATAAATAAATAAAACTTTAAACAATAAAAAAAAGAAATCTGTTACATTTCTATATATCAACAATGAAGCAGCAGAAAGAGAAATCAAGGAATCAATCCCATTTACAATTGCACCAAAAACCCTAAGATACCTAGGACTAAACCTAACCAAAGAGGTCAAAGACATGTACTTTGAAAACTATAAAACTGATGAAAGAAATTGAAGAGAAGACAAATAAATGGAAAGACATTCCATGCTCATGGATTGGAAGAACAAATATTGTTAAAATGTCTATACTACCCAAAGCAATCTACACATTTAATGCAATCTCTATCAAAATACAAACAGCATTTTTCACAGGGCTAGAACAAATAACTCTAAAATTTGCATGGAACTACAAAAGACCCCAAATAGCTAAAGAAACCTTGAAAAAGAGAAACAGAGCTGGAGGCATCACATTTCTGCACTTCAAGCTCTATTACAAAGCTGTTATCATCAAGACAGTATGGTACTGGCACAAAAACAGACACATAGATCAATGGAACAGAATGGAGAACCCAGAAACGTACCCTCAACTCTATGGTCAACTAATCTTTGACAAAGCAGGAAAGAATATCCAATGGGAGAAAGACAGTCTCTTCAACAAATGGTGTTGGGAAAACTGGACAGCAACATGCAAAAGAATGAAATTGGACCACTTTCTTACACCATACACAAAAATAAATTCAAAATGGATTAAAGACCTAAATGTGAGACCTGAAACTATAAAAATCCTAGCAAAGGACACAGGCACTAATCTCTTTGATATTAGCCTTAGGAACTTCTTTTTAGATAGGTCTGCAGAGGCAATGGAAACAAAAGCAAAAGTAAACTATAAAAAGTAAACTACATAAATTATATAACGCTTCTGCACAGCTCAAGGAAACAATCAACATAATTAAAAGGCAAACCTACAGAATGGGCCAAGATATTTGCAAATGACATATCTGATAAAGGGTTAGTATCCAAAATATACAAAGAACTTATAAAACTCAACACTCCAAAAATGAATAATCAAATTAAAAAATGGGCAGAAGACATGAACAGACATTTTTCCAAAGAAGACATACAGATGGCCAACAGACACACGAACCGTGGGTCAACACCACTGATCATCAGGGAAATACAAATCAAAACTATAATGAGATATCACCTCACACCTATTAGAATGGCTAAAATCAACAACACTAGAAACAACAGGTGCTGGTAAGGCTGTGGAGAAAGGGGAATCTTCTTGCACTATTGGTTGGAATGCAAACTGGTATAGCCATTCTGGAAAACAGTACGGAGGTTCCTCAAAAATTTAAAAATAGAACTACCCTATGATCCAGCAATTGCACTACTAGGCATTTATCAAAAGAATACAAAAATACGAATTCAAAGGGATACATGTACACCAATGTTTATAGCAGTATTATCTACAATAGCCAAACTATGAAAACAGCCCAGGTGTCCATTGACTGATGAATGGATAAAGAAGAGGTGGTATATATATATGATGAAATATTACTCAGGCATAAAAAAAAGAATGAAATCTCGCCATTTCCAAAGGCATAGATGGAGCTAGAGTGTATTATGCTAAATGCAATGTCAGTCAGAGAAAGGCAAATACCACATGATTTCACTCATATGTGGAATTTAAGAAACAAAACAAATGAGCAAAGGGAGAAAAAAGAGAGAGGGAGGCAAAGCAAGAAACAGACTCCTAAGTATAGAGAACAAACTGATGTTTATCAGAAGGGAGGGGGTAGGGGATAGGTGATGGGAATTAAGCAGTGCACTTACTGTGATGAGCAATGGGTGTTGTACTGAAATATTGAATCACTAAATTGTACACCTGAAACTAATATTACACTGTGTGTTAACTAACGGGGATTTAAATTAAAACTTAAATAAATAAATAAATAAGTCTGGATTTACCAGGAGAGAGAGAGGGGGAGACCGAGCTAACAGAAAAGACAAAGAAATAATAGAAATCAGGGAAATAAAAAAAATAAACAAATGAGATTATCAACAGAGAGAGAAATTATAAAAAGGAACCAAACAAATTCTGAAACCGAAAAATATAACTTCATGGAAACATTCACTAGCAGGATTCAACAGCAGATATGAGCAGGCAGAAGAATCAATTATTCTTTTAAAAAATAAGACAATTGAAATTATTGAGTCTAAAAGCAAAAAAGAAAAAATAATGAGGAGAAGGGAACAAAGCCTAAGGGATTTCTGGGATACTATAAAATAGAGCAATATACATTATGGGAGATCTAGAAAGAGTAGAAAGAGAGATAAGGGCAGAAATACTTCAATAATGGCCAAAATTTCCTCAAATTTGATGAAATATATGAATCTACAAATCTAAGAAACTTAACGAATACCAAATATGATAAGCCCTAAAAATCCCACATGGAGACACATTATAATCAAACTGTGGAAAGACAAAGAGAAATCATGAAAGCAGCAAGAGAGAAACGACTTGTCACTTATAAATGATCCTCAATAAAATTATCAATGAATTTCTCAGCAACCTAGAGGGCAGAAGGCAGAGAGATTGACATAATTAAAATGCTGAAAAAATAAACAGTAAAGTGAGAAGTCTATGTTGGCCAAAACTATCCTTCAAAAATGAAGGAGATAGTAAAACATTCCAGATAAACAATAGCTAAGGGAGTTAATTACCCCTAGACTTAGCCTATAAGAAATGCCAAAGGGAATTCTTCAGGTTGAAATAAAATAACACTAAACAGTAATTCAAATATATATATAAAGATATAGATTTCCAAAGTTAAATACATGGTTAATATAAAAACTAATATTATTGTAATTTTGCTTTGTAACTTCACTTTTATTTTCTAGAGAATTTAAAAGACAAAAGCATAAAATAAATATAAATCTATGTTAGTGAGTATATAACATAATGACATATCTGTGTCTATAACTTAAGGTGGTGGAGAGTATAGTTGTTATATGCAATTAAAGTTAAATTAGTATCAATTCAAATGAAATTATTATAACTTTAAAATTGTACAAGTAATACCCATGGAAATCATAAAGAATATAACTATAAAATATACAGAAAATAAAATGAGAAGGGAATCAAAACTATGTTATTATAAAAATCAACTAAACACAAAAGAATGCAGTAATGGAGGAAATGAGGGACAAAACAGCTATAAGGCATACAGAAAACAAATAACAAAATGGCAAAAGTAGGTCCTTTCTCACCAGTAGTTTTTGTTCAATGTGTATACGTTCAATTCCCCACTCAAAAGGCAAAGATTGGCAGAATGGATTAAAAAAGTGTAATTTAATGATTTGCTAGCTACAAGAAATTCACTTTAAATCTAAAGACACAAATAATATGAAAGTGAAAGAATGGACAAAGATATCCTATATAGAATAATAACCAGAAGAGAGCTGAGTTGTCTTTACTAATATCAGACAAAACGACTTTAAATCAAAAACTGTTATGAGACAACTAACATTATATATTGATAAAAGTGTCCACCCACCAAGAAATGGTGAAGAATTATAAATTCTGAAGAATTATGAAGAATTATAAATATATAGCCACCAAACATAAGAGCTTCAACATATATGAAGCAAACACTGACAGAATTGAAGGGACAAATAGATAGTATACAATAATAGTTGGAGACTTCAATACTCACTTTCAGTAACAGATAAGGCAACCAGACAGAAGATCAATAAGGAAACAGAGAACTTGAACAACACTATGAATCAACTGGCATATAGAGAACACTCCACCCAACAAAAGCAGAGTACATTTTTTTCAAGTGCACATGGAACACTTTCCAGGATAGACCATATGTTAGGTCACAAGATAAATCTTAATAAACTAAAAGAGACTGAAATCATACAAAATATCATTTCTGATCACAACTGAATGAAACTAGAAACCAATAACAAAAGGGAAACTGGGAATTTCACCCATATACAGAAATTAAACAACACACTCAACGCAATCATTTGGTCAGATAAGAAATTACAAGGGAAGTTAGAAAATATCTTGAGACAAATGAAAATGAAAACACAACATATCAAAACATATGGGATGTAGCAAAAACAGTGCTATGCAAATAATAAGCTGTCAACACTTAGAGTAAGGAAGAAGAAAGTTCTCAAATCAAAGTCTAACTTTACACCTTAAGGAACCAGAAAAAGAAGAGAAAATTAAACCCAAAGCTAGAAAAAGGAAGGAAATAATAAAGATTAGAGTGGAGATAAATGAAATAGAGAATAAGAAAACAATAGAGAAAAATCAATGAAATCAACAGTTGGGTCTTTGAAAAGATCAACAAAATTGGCAAACCTTTAGCTACACTGATTAAGAAAAAAAATCACTCAAATTATTAAAATCAGAAATGAAAGTGGGGACATTACCACCACTTTCACAAAAATGAAACAAATTATAAAAGAGTATTACAAATTATTGCACACCAACCAATTGGATAACATGATAAAATGGCAAAATTCCTAGAAATGACACAACTATCAAGACTGAATCATAAAGAAATAGAAATAAATAGACCTATAACTGGTAATAGTGATTGAATCAGTAATCAGAAACCTCCCAACAAAATAAAAAGCCCTGGACCAGATGGCATCACTAGTGAATTCTACCAAATCTTAAAGAATTAACACCAATCCTAATCAAGCTCTTCCAAAAAAATTAAAGAGGAGGGAGCACTTCCAACTCATTTACTGAGGCCAACATTACTCTAATACCAAAGACACTACAAGAGAAGAAATCTACAGGTCAATATCCCTCATGAATACTGATGCAAAAATCTTCAATAAATTATATACCATGACCTGGTAGAATTTATTCTTGGAATTCGGGAATGCCTCAACATACGAAAATTAAACAATGTAATATACCACATACACAGACTGAAGGAGAAAACCATAGGATCATCTCAACTGATGCAGAAAAAAGGATTTAACAAAACTAAACACGTTTTCATGATAAAACACTCAGCTGTTTTGTAAGATTTAAGGATTCTTTTGAGGGGTGCTTGGGGGGCACAGTCAGTTAAGCATCCAACTCTTGGTTGAAACCAACTCTCAGGTCATGATCTCAGGGTTGCAGTATCAAGCCCCACATTGGGCTCTGCACTCAGCACATTCTGATTATAACTCACCCTCTCCCTCTGCCCCTCTTCCTCCATCTTTTTCTTTCTAAAATAAATAAATAAAGCTTAAAAAAAAAGATTCTTTTGATGACAGGAGACAACACAATGACCCTCAGATGAAAACTAAACTCTGTTACTTAGAGCTCCAAATGAGAGAAGGCTTCCAGATCTTGCCACGCAAAGGATTACCTCAACACGGCATACTGGATCTGTAGTTGGCAGCTTATGTGTGGCAAGCTGAGTGTGGTTAGCTAGGTTTTGCAGGTTCCCTATGGACTGACTAATCTGAGTAATTTCGGTGGGCTTTAGCATATAGGGGCTTTCTCTAGTGGTCTGAAACCTGCTCCCAGGGCAATTAGTATGGGTGTATAGTGGCCTAGAGTGTGAGAACCTGATAAGGGGAGTGAGTTGTAATTAGCTCTTCAAGAAGGAGAGCTGACCAACCCCTAGCCACGACCTCAAACCTGGGTCAAGACAGCATTGTTTAAAAACTGTATTACAGTTGATCCCTTAATATCTTGACATCAGTTTTGAGCTAGTTGTTTTTTGGGGGGGTGGGGATGGGGGGGCGGTATTTGAGTGTCCTAAATAATAAAAGAGACTTCCAGAGATTGAGCATAGTTGCCCTAAACAGCACAGAAAACAACTTATCATAAGAGCAGAGAAGAAAAAAAGGAGAAGTATGAGTCTTTGTATGCCCTCCCATAACCAAGTTCCTCATTTATGTGGTATTAACCAGATCTGAAATTGTTGGGCTTCTAACAATATTTTGGTGGAGCTGTAAAGTGTGTAAAAGCATGAATTATATTTTTTAGTGACAATAGTATCTTGGCATATTTCTTGGGTCAAGGTGGCAGGTCAAGCAGTTATGTTGTTGGAGGATATAAATTAACTGTTTAGTAAGATATATGTATGTAAAGGTTAATAGTATTTGTTTATAACCGGTGAGAAGAGGTGGTTGTGGGGGACATGGTCAGAGTACACAGTGGGAGATTGTGATGGAAAACTGGAGTAGGGGAGTAAAAGGAGGCACTGGAAAGTGCGAGGTTCTCTCCCCAGGGGGTTGAGGGCTGGAGTAATAATTGTCATTAATTTTTAGAATGGCACATAGAGTAGCAACCTCTCTACGATTTCCCTTTAGGCATGGGCGTGTAGGGGTTTCGGCCAAGGGCAAGGTATATACTAGAATTGTGGACTAAGCAGACAGTGAGCTCAAGAAGTATAGTACAATCTCTAATATCAAAGAAAGAAAAGCAGTAAACGTCCCATGTCCAGTTTGCCAGTGCCTTAGGAAAGGCCGCCTGTGGGCATGGCCTGAGAGTCAGGGATGAAGTTATCTCTGATGAAAAGAGCAATGTCCTCTTCAGCAACAAGTCCTGGGCCAGGGTGATGTTGTCTGTGATGTGGGACTAGGACATCCTTCCCGTGGGATATCCACCGGGGTTGATGTGGGTCATGTTTTTGTGGCCATATGGCCCAAATTGTAAGGCTTAGCCCTTGCAGACATTGAGGGCAATGTGGGGCCTGGGAGCTTGTAAATATCTTCTCAGTCAAGGGGCTTTCTGGGTGCAGAGCTAGCAAAAGTGATGCCAGCATCCATGTTGTAATTGGACCAAAGCTCTGGAACCCAACTAGCACAACTAATGTTCTACTTTAAGGGTGGCAAAACCTAAAAGCCCCCAGCAATCCAAGCTTTAGCCCAGGTGGATGATGAGAGGGGTTTTATTGTGAATAGGATGCATGTGGTTAATAGGGTGTCAGATTATTAGTTATCTGAAGTATCTGTGGCTGGAATCGAAACCAGCATTAGTCTGTCAGCAGGTAAATCAATGACTATAGGCCCTTTGGCTCAGTTGTCATTTCAGTTGGTGGTGGGCAATCAATAAGGTCTTTGAGCTGCAGGGATTGCATTAGCCAAACTGGATGGCATGTGGACATGAGGAGTTACCTAGTTTTATCATTATGGGATATGATGTTGATTCCACTATTATCCCTGAATGTGATTTTTATTTACTAAGTGGAACTTTTGATCTCCCTTCTTGGTAGTCCATACTAATCTGTAAATGGACCTGGAAAACTAATTCTAATTTTTTGGAAAGGATCAGAGAGAGAGACAGATTATGGCCTGAACATAGGAGAAGATTTTAGGTGGTGGAAGTTTAGGCTCAGATGGGCCCCATATCACAGGGGCAGGTATCTGGCCCAGGGGATAATCTGGTCTAATGCATCCCAGAAGAATATTTACCATTGATCTGGCCCCAGCCCATGATGGGAAGGATAGAAAATGGATAAAGATAGGGGAGACACTATTAAAGGGCCTCATACATGTCTTTGTACGCATGGAGGAGAGACACCTCCCCCTTTACATTAAAGGGAGATGGGAAAGATTGTTAAAGTTGGTATGAAGTGTGAGTAAGCCAAGGGGCCTTGAATTAAGACAGATTAAGACCTGGGAAAGTTATAGATCCATTTAATGGTTCATTTGTCATTTTGTAACTGAAATAGGAGTTCTCTGAGGAGCCCTTTAGGCTTCTCAATTAAACCTATTGCCAGGAGGCTAAAAGTTCGATTAAATGCCTTCTATAGGAGCCTAGCACTGTTTATTTTGAGAAGTGAAATGTGTGTCTTGGTCAATATCAGCAATGTCTGGAACACCGGAATACCAAAGGGGATAAGGAGTGTCCTGGTAAAGCTTGGTATTGCGACCTTTGCATATGTAAAGACATATGTAACTTTGATTTATATTTTGGTTATTAGGAGGCAAGAGATTTCAAGAATTCTTTACCCTGAAAGACACAATGGTCCAAAGGCAGCGGTCGAAGAGTTTGTAAAAATATGCAGACGGAGCCATTTGCTGATTAGAGTCTCCAGTGCTAGGATGATGGCCTGAAATTTAGTGAATTGTGCTGACCCTTGGACCCCATCCTTTAGCAGGAACATCTTAGTGAAGAGATGGAAAGTAGCAACATTCCACTGAGCTCCATCACATATGATGGTGGCAACTCCATCTGTACAACCTAATCTAAAGGGGCTCCCCAAATAGCCAAGGAGTCTGAGGGAAGGGTGACCTGCTCTAGACCGTGGTATCTGGCAAGGAACTGGGAAAGAGGGAGGCCACCCCCTCCTGCAGGCAGCATATGCCAGAGGGTCCAGGTATTAACTGGAGGTCCATGGGGTCAAGCTGATTTGTAAGTGCCAAAGACTTAATTTTAATTTACTGCTCCTTGTGCAGAGTGCTTATGTCCACAGTGGGATCTTTCCCTGCTTAAATTTAAGCAGGATTCCCAGGATGTGGCCAATAATTATAATTTGAGCTCAATATTATTAAAAGTCCACGAAGCTTTATGAATTGGCGTACTTTAGCAAATGTTTATGTTATCTTAGAACCTATGTTGTAGCAGGACAGCAAGACTCGCAGCACCCTTTTGTCTTCTTGTTATATACATTTTTAAAGTAAATTTTGGATTTCCAGTTGGGTCAAATTATGGACCTTTGTTTTAATTTAAATATATATGTTTAGATAATATATAAAAATATGTGATTTTTAAACTTCTTCTCCCTGCATTCCTATATTCTTATTAATGGGGCGGGGGGAGGTGAGGGGTGCTTCTCTCTGCCTAAAGCTCTGGTGTTTATTTTCTATCTGTGTCTGATAAGGGATTGGGGGATCTTCTAAATGGTTACAGGAAAAAATGGGGAAAGGCAGCTGTCTCTCCTTCCCAGGCTTCCCAGTCTACCTCCCAGGGACTAGGTTTGTACTTAGAGGGCTATGGCAGCCTGACCTTGGGACAGGGTACACAGCCCCCTTGACCCAAGTATCAGTCCTTTGGCCTGTTGATACTGGCAGCACTTGCTGAAGCCCAAGCACCCTTGCCCTGGGTTCTGTATTATTTAAGCAATTGGTTCATTCAGGTAGGTGTTGTGGAGAGGCTGCAGGGATGAGATAACGGAGCTATTGTCCCAGAGGCCCCCCCTTGGATTAAACATTGGGCTACTGGTCTCTGAGGATGCAACTCATGATACCCCCGAGAGTCTGGGGAGCACGGTGTTCACTGGCAAGAGCAGCAAGGTAGGCAGCTGCAAGGGAGATAGGTTCATACCTCCACTTGAGCAACACCGACATAAAGACCAGGGCACCAACGCTCCCAGGAAATACAGGGACAAACCGGGGTTTGCCCTGAATAATAATGAAGCAACACCAATGCCAACAAAGTGATGTGTCCCTGGAACAGATCTCTGCCCAAACACAGGCTGTGACCCCAAACACACCAGAAAACCTCACCCTGGAAAGTGTAGCTCCAGTGGCCTATCACTCCTATCGCCCTAAGGTGGGTTCCCACTGGGGCTAACATTTAGCACCCCAGTTTAGCCGGTTGACACTGTTTGTTTTTAATATTGCCACACTAAGGAAATTCGTAAGGAGAGCTATGGCAATCACTGGCTGACATAGCAGCAAGTAGCAAACCTAAAGCTCAACAGGTGGCAATTCTGTCCTAAGCTGCTTTCACAGTCATTTGGAACCAACTTGTAAGACAAGAGCAGTCCCTTCACAAAACTACTCCGGAATCAGCAATCACGGTCATACCATCCTGCTCAGAGCACCAATTGTTTTATAAGACTTAAAGATTCTTTTTTTTTTTTAAAGAGAGAGAGAGAGAGAGTATGTGCCCAAGTGGGGTGGGGGAGAGGCAGAGGGAGAGAGAGAGAGAGAGAATCTTAAGCAGGCTCCAGGCCCAGCACAGAGCCCAATACAGGACTTGATCTCATGACCCTGAGATCATGGCCTGAGCTGAAATCAAGAGTCAGGCACTTAGCCACTTAATCGACCAAGCCACCCATGCACCCCTAAAGATCCTTTTGATCATAGGATAGAACACAGTGATACTTGGATGAAAGGCAGCTCCCAATAAGAGAAGGCTTCCAGGCTGACCCACACAGGGGGTTGCAGCTGGGGACAGGGTAACAGCAAGCTGGGCTGCAGTTGTATGGCAAGCTGGATGGGGTTAGCCAGTTTTTTGGGACTCCCTGTGGATTGACTAATTTAAATAATTTCAGTGGGCTCTGGGGCATAGGGACTCTCCCCAATTGTCTGGTACCTGGCCCTGGACCAATTAGGCAGATGTATAGTGGCCTAAAGTGTGAAAGCCTAATAATGAAGTTCTGGGATTGTGCTTATAATCAGCTGCTCAAGATGAGGAACTGACTGGCCTCTAGCTAGTTCCTCAAAACTGAGTCAAGACAATATTAAAATAAACACCACTATATTAACAAACTGGGGGTAGAGAAAACTTTCTCAACATCATAAAAGCTATTATGAGAACCCCACAGCTAACATCATACTCAATGGTGAAAGACTGAAAGCTTTTACTTTAAGATCAGGAACAAGAGAAGAATGCCCACTTTTGCCCCTTCTATGTAACATAGTATTGGAAGTTCTAGCCAGGACAACTAGGAAAGAAAAATAAATAAAATCCAAATAGGAATGGAAGCAATGAAATAATCTCTGCTCACATATCCCAAAGATCCCAACACACATTTTAAAAACGACTGTTAGAACTAATAAACTGATTCAGCAAAGTTTCAGGATATGAAGTCCACACACAAAAATCAGTTGTGTTTCCATACACTAAGAATGAACAATCTGAAAAGAAATTAAGAAAATAATTGTATTTATAATACTACCCCAAACATCTACAGATCCAATGTATCCCTACCAAAATCCCAACTACCTCCTTTGTGGAAAAAGAAAAATTCATCCTAAAGTTCATATGGAATCTCAAGAGATCCCAATAGCCAAATTAATCTTGAAAAAGAACAAAGTTGGAGGATTCACACTTCTAGATCTAAAAACTTATTACAAAGTAATCAAAACAGTGTGTTGCTGGCAAAAAAAAAAAACAAAAAACGATATATAGATCAAAGAAATAGACTAGCCCAGAACTAAACCCATATATAAACCCACATATATGTTCAACTGGTTTTTGGCAAGGTTGCCAAGATCATGAAATGGAGAAAAAAACAGTTTTCTGACCAAAAGTGCTTGGAAAACTAGATATCCACATGCAAAAGAAAAAAGCTGGACCTTTTCTTACACCATATCCAAAAATTAACTCAAAATGGATCAAAGACCTAAATGTAAGAGCTAAACAGTAAAACTCTTAGAAGAAAATATAAAGGATAACCTTCATGACATTGGATTTGGCAGTGACTTCTTGCATAGGACACTAACAGCAAAGAAAACCAAAGGAAAAATAAATAAATCGGAAGTATTCAAAATTAAAACTTTTGTGCATCAGGGAGAACTATCAAAAGAGTAAAAAGGTAACCCACAGAATGGGAGAAAATATTAAAAAATATTTAATAAGGGATTAATATCCAGAATATACAAAGAACCATTCAACCATAAGAATAAAAATTAAGAAATAGACAAAGAACTTGAATAGGTATTTTTCTAAAGAAGATATATAAATGTCCAATAAGCACACAAAAAGATACTCAACATCATTAATTATTAGGGAAATGAAAATCAAACTCACAATACGATACCACTTCACACCCATTAGGGTGATTATTATAAAAAAAAATGACAAAACAAAATAATAAGTGTTGGTGCGGATATGCACATATTGAAATCCTCATGCATACCTGATGAGGAAGTAAAATGGTACAATTGCTCTGGAAAACAATATAATGGTTTCTCAAAAAATTAAACACAGATATATCATATGATCCAGCAATTCCACTTCTAGATATATGCCAAAAAAATTTAAAGCAGGGACTTGAACAAATACTTGTAGGCCCATGTTAATGACAGCATTCTTGATGATAGCCAGAAAATGGAAACAACTCATGTGTCCATTGACAGAAGAATAGAGAAACAAAATGGGATATATATATATATATATGCATGCAATGGAATATTATTAAGCCTTAAAAGGAAATTCTGACACATGGCACAACATGGATGAACCTTGAAAACATTATGCTCAGTGAAATAAGCCAGACCCAAAAGGACAAATGTATGAGTCCACTTATTCACTAGGATAAGCAAAGCCATGGAGATGGAAAGTAGAAGAGTGGTTACTAAGGGTCTGAGGAGCAGGGGCAAAGGGGGAGTTAACTGGTAGAGTTTCAGTTTGAGATGATAAAACAGTGGTGGTGGGTTGCACAGAAATTTGAATGTAATTAATGCTACTAACTTACATACTTAAAAATGGTTGGAAGAGTAAATTTTATGTTATATATATTTACCACAATTTTTTTTAAGTAAGAAAAAACTTATCAAATAATGGTGCTTCATTCTGAGGGTGAGAACTATACAGTACTGTTCATAACAGAATTGAGGCGACATTATCAAATGTTTAAAGGTATAGTCCCAAATATCCTTATTATTTACAGGAACTTGGAAGTTCATTAGCTCAATTTGAAATTCACTTTGTGAATTTCAGAATACCGTGTTTAGCTTTCTTCAATAATATTTATTGCAAGAATAAATTTGCAATTTCCTAATGATAAAAGGAAATATCAGGAAAACAGATATCTTTCTGTTCTAAAACATCTTTGAATTCTAAAATACGATTCTGAGCTAATAAGAAAGACAGATGTAGTATTAGAAATTGTGTGAACTTTGGAGCTAATCAAACTTAAACTCAAATCATGACTCAGCCACTTACTAGCTGTTTGACCTTTGGTAAATTACTTAGTCTCTCTGACCATGAACTTCCTCCTTGGTCAGTTGGAGACAACATACCCAACTTGCAGAATTGCTGTGACGATTAGGGATAATTAAACTAAATGTTTAGAACCTAGCATGTACCTAATAAATCATCGCTATTGCTTTTACTCTTAAGATAAATCAAGAAATTCTTATAAGAAAATGAGATAGTACCTCTGAGTTTTGAACACTCAAAACAAACAAATTAATTGTATACAACAGCTTGTTAGCATGTAAGAAGAACTGCATCAGATTAACAATGTAGTTTTCCTCAAGGAGTCAACATAGATACAGTCTAGGAAAATCGTACCTGGTTTTATCTGTAAAATCACCATCTGGTGGCACTCAGGTACTGTTACAGCCTGGTGTCCATATGTCCTGGGACACACTTGCCAGCACATCAAAAGTGAAGACTGGTTAAAGACCTGATATGAAAATATAAGAGACTTAAAAGTGTATGCTTTAAAAATAAGGCTGTATTTTTAAATTGTGAGAGCTTGTTCAATCTTTTTCCCAAATTTTATGCCCATTACCAAACTACATTCCCACCAAATAGTTCTTGAGAGTGTTACGGAACCTGGACTGGATTGCCCAATGGGAGAACCAATCGGCACTCGGAGACCTTGGAGGATAGGAGGTTTATTTAACACTGCCAGGCCCAGAGGAGAGTGATCTCCAAAGGTCTGAGCCCTGAGCACAAACAAAGGCAGTAATTTATATACTTCTACTTCTGCATACTTGGCACTTTGGCGCAAGCGGGAAGCGGAGCAGGGAGAAGAACCCAGATTGGTGCATGTGGGAAGCAGAGCGGAGAGAAGAACCTGGAAGAGCCCTGGGGCAAGGGCCGGGACTCCCTTGCTGGCTCGGTCAGCCATCTTAGGACACAGATTTTTCCTTATCATTACCCCCCCTTTGATGCCCCTTTAAACACCTAGTTTAGAGGGCATCGTTTTCATTCTCTAAGGGGTGATAGTGAGTAAGGAGCAACTGGAGTCTGATTTTAGCAATTTGAGTAGTGATAAAGAATTAACATTAAGAATACAAGGACTAAATGCTACTATGAGGAGAAGCAATAGGAGGGGGCCGATGAGGGTGGTGAACCGAGGGAACCACTGTGAGAGGGAATCCCACCAAGTTGTCCACTGGAATGCTTCCCACCGGTGATTTATTCATTCCTGTAATTGGGTCAGAGTTTCTTGGACCACCCCTGATTCATTAGCATAGAAACAACTTTCCTCCTGTAAGAAGAGGTAGAGTCCCCCTTGCGCGGCCGTGAACAAGTCGAGCCCATGCCTGTTTTGGAGTACCACTGAGGCCAGTGAATCGAATTGGCGCTGCAGGGCCAGGGCTGACTGAGTGAAGCCAGGAAAATCCACCATGAATTGCTGAGTTAGCCCCTGGTACTGAACCTGAGGCATCCCAACGCCAGTGGCCCCGAGGGCAACACCTGACCCGGCCAGCAGGCTCACGATAAGAGGGATGGCCGCGGGGGAGCATCAAGGGTGGCTAGGAGGTCTCTGTATAAGTGGGGCATCGCTCCCGGGGAGCACTGAAAGATCGGGTAAGAGACTGACAAGCGTGCATGATTGATCGTGCGGGGTGAGGCAGATGTATACAACTTGATCACAAGCCAGAAAAGTGTTGTTAGGCGCACAAACCCAGACTGTGGCCCATGATGGGAGAGGAAGAGTTTCCATACAGCAGTACCGGAGCCAGAAAGGGATAATCTGAGGTCCCCGGTGCCGAGGTGGGAGGTGACACGGTGGATTGGTTGAGGATGACACCTAGGTATTGGACGGGACTGGGCTTCATACAGATCCAGCAGTCAGACACTAGGGGTGGATTCGAGTGGTTAAGCGCTTGGTAGGAGGCGTTATTCACACCTAACAGTTGTGCTATAGATGCTTCCTGTGTATGGATGGGGGACCCAGGGATGTGCCAGGGCGAGTTATTTTCTGTCTGACTCTGGGGGCTGACTGCAAGGCTTGGGGTGAACACGGACTTAATCATAAACTTGGCCATGGGGTCCGTCCCTATAGAGTGATACTGGCCCAACAGGAGAGTGATTCCTGTGGCCCATGATGTGGCATTGGGTTCTAGGCCTGAGAGTGAGTGGTATACAGTGATTATTAGGGCAAGAGGATGGGGTGGCGTTGCCGTGACAAGGAAATCCAGATGTCACTGTGCTATTTGAGGCCCCACCACCCATTGGACCACTGCTCCATTCCCGGCTAAGTCGCCACCCATGACTCACATTTCCAGGCTTGCGGGCAGAATTGAGGGCAGGTGTTTGGCTGTTGAGGTGTAGGGTCCCCACAGATGTAGATATCTACCAGCCAGTAACCTGAGTAAGGGCCATGGTAGGAACACCATCTATGAGGTTCCCGGGAGGTGTCAAGAAGGTGGCATCCATGAATATGGAGGTTAACTTTTGGTGTGTGCCCATCCCAGGTGGTAAAAGTCAGTGGGGATGCTGGTGCAGGATTGAGGGGGATAAGCTGGGAAGTCCATTTGCCGGTAACAGTGATACGAGAGTTTGCCCCCCTTGCTGGGCTGGGCAAGCTAGAGGCAGTGAGGAGGAACAGCACACCAGGTAGCAGAAGACAGGGACTGACTGGGGCCAGGAGAACCATGGTGAAATGCACTTAGGAGTAGACAGGAGAGGGCCAATAAAAGTGGGGTCTACAACCTTAGTTAGAGGGAGCCATTGTGGCTAACCCGTCAGCAGATGAAACCCGTGGACAAGTAAGTGCAGTAATATACCCTAAGGTCACCCAATAAGCAATGGCAATAGTAAGCCTCTGGGGGAAAGTCCAGTCAGGAGGGGCAACAGTGTAGAGTCCAACTCCTAAGATGAGGGAAATCATGCCGATGAGAGCTAGGGACCACAGTTAGCAGGTGTCCATTAGTTGGTGGGGTCTCGTCGAAAGCAAAGCCAGAGCGGGTTTGTGAAGTCTGGCTGGACTCTCCACTGGTGTGGCTCTTTGTCCAGATGATGAATTTTCTTCCCTCTTGAGTGGTGGACCCACGGGGTGACACCTGAGACCTTGAGGGCAGCAGAGGTGGTTGGAACAACAGTGTGGGGCCCTGTCCACTGTGGTTTGAGGGGGTCTTTCTTCCACTCTTTGACTCAAACTGAGTCCCTTGTCTAGAAGGAGTTTATTTGAGACCCTAAAGAGATTGGGGCTCTCTCAATGGTGTATTTTTGTAATTTATTTAGGGTGGCCCCCAGGGCTTCTAAGACTTCAGTGGTTGTGGTTACTGCATAACCCGCTTTCCAGGCACCCTCCTGTAGGTAACTGCTGCCATCACTGAACAGCGTGAGCTCTGGATTCTTTATGGCTTGATCCCACAGATCTGGACGGCTCACGTAGACTTCATCGGTCACCTTGGAGCGGTCATGGTCTGGTTTCCCCTCTTCTGTGGGGAGAAGCGTTGCTGGATTTAATGTCCTTACTGTTTCAAGGGTGACCTGCGGGTTTTCGCAGAGGAGCCCTTGGTATTGTGTTAGCCAAGAGCTGGAAAGGAAGCGGTGCCCTGTGCGTTCATGAGGGACACAACTAATGAGGGACCTTGATGTTAAGTTCTTGCCCCAGGGTAAGTTTGTCAGCCTCCTTGATGAATAGGACTGTGGCTGCCAGCACCTGAGGCATGGTGGCCATCCCGCTGCCACGGAGTCCAGCTTTTTTGAGAGATATGCAACTGGCCGTTGCCAGGGCCCAATTGTCTGGGTGAGTACCCCGAGCGCTATCTTTTCTTTTTCATGTACAAAGAGATTGAAGGGTTTTTCTATATCTGGTAGGCCCAGGGCTAGAGCCTGCCCCAGGGCGGCCTTTATCTCTATGAAAGCGGCTTCTGCTTCCTCAGTCCAGGCAGGGGGTTCTCGATCTGGTCCCCCTAAGAGATCATAGACGGGTCTCGCTATTGCTGAGAACCCAGGGATCCAGATGAAGCAGAATCCTGCAGCCCCCAGGAATTCTCGTAGGCCCCTTTGTGTCTGGGGCTGTGGCAAAGAGATGATGACCTTTTTCCTCTCCGGCCCTAGTTCTCTCTTTCCTTGGGTGAGGAGGAAACCAAGGTATCGGATCTGTTGTAGGCAGATTTGTGCCTTCTTCCATGAGGCTCGGTATCCCGAGTCTGACAGGAGCTGTAGGAGGGCCTTGGTGCCTTTTGTGCTGTCTTCTTGTGTGTCACTGGTGAGGAGGAGGTCATCCACATACTGGAGGAGGGTACATCATGTGGCCTCTCTTGGGAAGCTGGCAAGGTTCACAGCCAGTGCTTCCCCAGAGGGTTGGTGAGTTTTTAAACCCCTGCAGGAGGTGTGTCCAAGTCAGTGGCATCTGGCACGCTGTATCAGGTTCAGTCCATTCAAAGGCAAATAGTGGCTGGCTCTGGGGAGCTAAGCAGAGGCAGAAGAAGGCATCTTTTAAATCTAGGCAAGTGAACCATCTGGCCGACCCTGGGATTTGGCCGAGAAGGGTGTACGGATTCAGGACCACTGAGTGCAGAGAGAGGGTAACCTTGTTGATGGCCCGCAGGTCTTGAACTGGTCGGTGTCCCCCTCCTGGCTTCTTGACTGGCAGGAGTGGGGTATTCCAGGCTGCCTGGCACTTGACTAGAATACCTGCTTCTTTGAGTTAGGCCAGATGTTCTTGGATGCCAATCTTAGCTTCTTGTGGAAGGGGGTATCGCCTTTACCTCTGAGGTTGGGCTCCTGGGATCAATTCAACAATGATAGGGGCCCAATTCCAGGAGAGTCCAGGTGGGTTGTCTTCAGCCCATATTGAAGGGAAGGCGAGTCGGTTGGGCCTGGGCACAGAATAGCCTCCATTCTTCTTCCCTCAACGTGGTAATTGTTAGTAAGTACCAGAGACCCCGTCTTCTTTTGCCTTGGGTTCAATAGGAGACTGGTGTGTCCGGTGGGCTCAAATGTTATTTGAGCCCCAAGCTTGGAGAGTATGTCATGGCCCAGGAGGGAGACGGGGCAATCAAGCAGATAAAGGAATTCATGTCAGACCTTGTGGCCCCCAAGTTCACACCGGCGAGCCTGGCAAAAGGGCTGTTGGTATCAGCCGTGTCCCGGGGGCCCCAAGGATGGTTGCAGTCCTTTTGCTGAAAGGGGCCACTGGGGAGGTGACAACAGAGTGCTCGGCCCCAGTATCAACCATAAAAGTCACTGGTTGGCCCCCCACTTTCATTCTGACTGTGGGCTCATGGGGGCCAAGGGGGAAAGAACCGGTCCCCCTCAGTCTGGGTCTATTCCCGCAAGGCCTATGAGGTTTTCCTCTTGGGGTTCTTCCTTGTAGCAGCTGGACTTCTGAGACTTTCCCAGTTGGGACATTCGTTTTTCCAATGCCCTTTCTCC
This sequence comes from Zalophus californianus, assembly GCF_009762305.2. Classification (NCBI taxonomy): domain Eukaryota; kingdom Metazoa; phylum Chordata; class Mammalia; order Carnivora; family Otariidae; genus Zalophus; species Zalophus californianus. Next base: position 186,320,845 of record NC_045596.1, read on the forward strand.
TTACAGTAGGCACATTGATCCTTTGCCAAGAGGGTTCTGGGTCTCTCCTCTTTCAATGGTTGGGGTCTCCCCACCTTTGTGTCGTCCTTTTCTCTCAGGGTGGCAGCGAGGAGGCTGACCTTCTTTTTCAACTTTTTGTCAGCTTCCCTTTCAGCTGTGACCTCCCTGTTCATGTAGACCTTACTGGCAATCTCTGTTAGCTGGGTGATGTTCATCCCGCAAAACCCTCTAGTTTCTGAAGTTTTTTGTTTTTTCCTAATGTCTGGGGCAGCCTGAGCCATGAAGGGGGTGTTTACCATCTGTTGGCTTTCCCGTGCCTTGGGGTCAAATGGAGTGTATATCCTGGATGAGGCAATTAAGACCCTGGCCTGATCCTGCCTATTGCAAATGAATCGTACCCAGGGGGAAAGGGTCTGGGCAAGTCCTGGCCAGGAGTCAATGTATGGAAACTGGTCACGGTGTCCTGGTTCTCCTGTTACGACTCGATGAATCACTGGGACATCCAATGTCCCTTCTGAAGGCCACCCGACATTAGAGGTTGGCCATTCCAATTCACATAGGGTTCTCAACTTGCTGGGGTTCATCCTGACTCCATAGTCTCCCGAAAACCCCTTCTTGAAATTTTTGATCATGGTCTCTAGAACCGTAGGTTTACTCTGCCCTGACCCCATGGTGATGTTCCCATGTGCAGTGATGCAGAGACAGACAAGGGGGTGGGTGCCTCCTGTGGTGAGGAGACCAATCAGATGCCCATCTGGCCGTGTCCCAAAGGAGCTTAGGTGAGGCTTAGCCATAGCAGTCTCAGCGTTGTGACTTACAATCAGAATCTATTCTGATGCCGCCCTAGACTGTATGCCATTCACCATGGAATCACAAACAGGCGCACTCAGACTCTGTAGTCTTCTGGGGACTTTAGGAGTGCCCATCTGTGGAGTCACAGAATCAGTCTGCTTGAGCAAGCCAGGTTGAACAGCACACTCACTCACACATTCACTCCAGACGTTATTACATTCCCTCCCTGGGAATCCCTACCTGTGAGACCTCTAAGAGGTCTCTGGGTGGTGATCAGGCTCCCCTGCCACCCCCATGGGTGGGCCTGTCTGGGTCCTGGGGCCCCAGGCCTTACCATAATCCGACATTGGGACCAGGTCCTCGAGTCCGGCAGGAACAGCAGAGCAGGGCTGGCCCGAGGCAACCGGGGTGGGAGACTGCAGAAAATTAGGCAGGGTGCGCCTTCTCCACTATGATCCCTCATTCACCGCCCTGCCATTGCCCCAAACCGGTGGCAACAATGGGCCAGCGTGGTTGGGTTTCCTGGTCAGGGAACCAAATGTTACAGAACCTGGACTGGATCGCCCGATGGAAGAACCAAGCAGCACTCGGAGATCTTGGAGGATGGGAGGTTTATTTAACACTGCCGGGCTCAGAGGAGAGTGGCTTCCAAAGGTCTGAGCCCTGAGCACAAACAAAGGGGGGCAATTTATACACTTCTACTTCCACATACTTGGCACTCTGGCACGTGCGCAAAGCAGGGCAGGGAGAGGAACCCGGATTGGCATGCGAGGGAAGCGGGGCAGGGAGAAGAACCTGGAAGAGCCCTGGGGCAGGGACTGGAACTCCCTTACTGGCTCAGTCAGCCATCTTAGGACATAGACTTTTCCTTATCAAGAGGATACTTAAACTTTGACAATTTGATCAATAGTAAACAGTATCTTCCTGTTTGATGGCGTATTTTAAATGTTGAGTGAAGATGAGCTTTTTTTCCATATTATTTTGGTTCATTTGTATTTCTTTTTTACTGAAGTGCCTGAATATGTCACTTTTCAGCTTTTCTGATTTTATATTTTTCTTATTACTTGTAAGAAGTTTTTGAATATTAAGAAAATTAAACTTTCATCATATAAACTGCCACTTCTGCCTGGTTTGTTATGTGTCCTTTCATTTTGTTGTTGTTGTTGTTGTTGAGTGTTGTTTTGAACTACAAAAAAGTTTAATTTAATCACATTTTACCCATCTGTTCATAATGTCTGAATTTTGTTTCTAGTTTAGAAAGTCCTTCCCAACCAACACCCTTTAATTTAGTAAATCCATTTCAGGGCATTTGTCTCATAAATATACTCTCCAAAATGAATTGAAAATTATGTTCAAAAACTTTTACTGCACCAATAGGGGATTGGTCAATAATATATGCTAATTCAATAAACAGAAAATGTGTAGTGTAAAAACGAGTATATATATTTTGTGTATGTCTTTCCAAAATTATTGGAAAGATTTGGATTTTGGAATTTTTGAAGGATCTTCAAGTTATTATGTTAAATGATATATTGTTAAATAATATAATCGAATTACAAGACAAAATATAGTATGACCCCATATGTGTAAAAAGAAAAAAAAAAGACCTAAACCTAAATCATATTCTTTTATATTCTTAGAAATGGTCTAGAAAGTTACATAAAAATGTGTGAACAGTGGTTACTTCCAAAAAGTTGGGCCGGAAAACTCCAGGCATGTGTGGGAAGGAGGATTTAATTTTCATAGTAAACTCTTCTATGTTGTTTGAATTTGTAACTTGCCTATATGTTGTTTTTATAATAAAGAATGAATGAATATTAGAGAATATTAGAAAATTAGAGAATAAAGAATGAATATTAAGATATATACACTTTGAAGATATGACAGTAGCAGCAAATATTCTCTGAATCTCCCTGAATCATCACATTAAAAGCAGACCAGCTAGACTTAAAAACCAAAATACATGGATGACATCAAAAGTAAAACAAGTTGGCAAATTATTCTTAAGAACTTCAAAATATCAGAGAGCGTGGAAAAGCTGTCAACAGTCATAAGACCAGCATCATATCAGCATCTGTGTATGAGAAATTAGAGGGATGTGGCATTTGACAAACCTAAGTACAAGAGAACACCAAAACAGTTAACAGGTGTTCAGTGAAAGGCATGATGGGTGAATATGAGACCAGCATATAAAACTGAAGAAGGGGCACCTGGGTGACTCAGTCGGTTAAGCATCAGACTCTTGATTTTGGCTCAGGTCATGATCTCAGGGTAGTGAGATTGAGCCCCATGTCAGGGGCTCCATGCTCAGCGTGGAGTATGCTTCTCCCTCTCCCTCTGCTCTTCCCTCCTCCCCCCCTCCCCGTCTCTCTCTCAAATAAGTAAATAAATAAAATCTCAAACAAAAACAAAAACAAAACAAAACTGCCGAAGACTCTGGTCAAGCCAATGTAGTTGGTGAGCGGAAGAGGTCAGCCATGAGGTCTGAAGAAGCTCAGAAACTTTACAACTAAGAACTCTCAAAACTGATCAGCCAGGGCTCAAGTCCAGAACAGGTCCTCACACCGAGAAGAAATTCCTAGAAGTGGAGCCAAAATAGAGATGAAGAAAGGGGACGATCAAGGTGAAAGTGAAAAAGGAGAGCAGACACAAGAAATCTCAAAAAACAAAGCCGTGAGGTTTTTGAATCCTACATGAACACAACAGAAGATAAAGCTCTGTGAGTTTAGAAAGACTTTCCAGAAAATGCTTCCTTACAAAAAAAGTTCAGGAAAATTAATTTCAGTTAAAATTGAGCACCAAAAACAAAAAGAAAAAACAAAACAAAGAACCAAAAAAACAAAACAGATAAAATCCTATCCAAAGTTGTTCTAAGAAAAAAACTATAAGGGAAGAATAACATTCCTAGAGACAATGAGAATATGCCAGGAAAACATGCCCATAAGAAAAATCAAAACTATGTTGAAATTTGTTATAAGACGCTAGGAAAATAAGATGTGATAGAACAACTAAGCGGAAGTAGAAAGATTTAGAAGTAAAGTCACAGAGCCCAGGAAAGAATTAGAAGGGAAAGAAAAAAAATCTCTTCAGAAATGAAGTCTACACTTGAAGGAACAAAAGAGCCAGTAAACACAATGGAGAGTGTCTTAAGAGAAATAGAAGGTAAAAGGGGAAAAATTTTCAAAAAATTAAAGATATGAGGAAAAAACCCAAAAAGAAGATTCAAGAGAAAACAACAGTTGTTCAAGACAGGAAGACAGTATCGGCATTTGAATGAGCAGAATTCCTGAAGGAGAAAACTAACGAGGGCTCAAGCCTCTCAAGAAAGGTATTTCTGGAAGGCAAAAAACATAATTCGAAACCACGTAGTGAAAACCCCCTGCGCTTGGGATTACTGACACAGAGGAATCAAAACCCAATCTTGTTCTAGGAAAACAAGTGGAGTTTAAAGACAAAAATCTTTAGTCACTTAGGCAAAAAGCACAGATGCCTTAGAAAAGAAAGACAGATCACTATCTGACTTTTAACAGCAAAGTTTTATGCCGAAGAAAACAGAGTGACATCTTTAATATATTCAAGGAAAAAAAAATGAGAGCCAAAGCTTTTTTACCCATGAGAACTATCAAATATAAAAGACACTAGCTATTATCAGCATGCCAAAGCTGTGAGAATATTGTTCACATGAAACCCTCCCTAAAGAATCTACCAACAAATGAACTTCAGACAACCCATATGACTAGAAATAATCATCAACATACAGACTAGCAGGGAACATTACATATACAGTTACTGTAGAAATAAGACTAACTGAAAATTAAAAGAATACCGTTTACAATGTTCTAATAATGTAGATACAGTGCAGTTATTTTAAAAAAATGAGATAATAGAAATAAAATTTCTATTAAAATATTTAACTGTTTTCTGGAATCATATTCACAACGGTAGTATTAATATTAGTATTTTGAAACTGTCTACTGTATATAATGTGGGAGGATACATACAAGTAATTATTGAATATTCCAATACAATCTTCCCCTGTATCCTTGAAAACTGTCATCTTCTTGTAGAAGAAAGAAGATATAGATATAATATGGAAGAGTTCAGTAAAAATAGGTAGCTCTGAACTTGGATTGGGGATATTAGTATAAATTCTGTCAAGTGACAGAACTAGTCAGTATTCTTAGTACTAAGTTATGATTGATAGACTATTTCCCACTAAAAGAAACAACAGTACAAGAACAACCCTGGGGCATCTCATCATTCCTTATAGCAGGGAAGCTGTCAAAGATACTAGATCATGACACTTATATGGAAATCCTTTTCTCTCATCATATTTCAGCACACTACTTTATTGAACGAAATGTAGATAAATGAATGAATTCCAGAAAAGTATTTTGATTTCCAGTAAGTATAAAAAAAAACAATAGTTGGATATGCATATGCTCACACATACTTTCGGTATCTCCAGATCTCATTGACTCTTTCCCTCAGGCAGTTCAGAATAATCAGCAGTTTTAGAATTGAAATGGCCTCTTTTCCCCAAATTTTTAATTCTCTCTCAAGATATGGCCAGGTTCTCTTGGGACTTTATGCAGTACAGGCAAATAACATTCTAAAGTGAAGGCTCTGTTCTCAGATGGATTCCCTGTAGCCTATTAGAAAGCTATAGATTTACATTACTAGTTAGGAGCCAGAATTGTTCGTCCCACTGTATTTTTTAATGAGACAACTGCTTTCAGCATAATTGAATCGGAAACCTACATTCGGAGCCTCAAATGGCTAATTTATAACTTAACTTTTATAATACCATGTGCACAAAAGTTGGGCAAGTCCCAGTTTGGGGACACTAACTGTTGTTCCATATTCTAGCCCCAGAGAGATACCTGGAATAATTCACAGGTGACAAGTAAGCACTGATGATAATCATGATCTCTCTTCAAAATGAAATTTTCGGGTAGACAAAATAAGCGTTATTATTGTGTGTAGGTGTATTTTACTATATTGCTTAAAGCTTCCTCAGAAACAGTAAATAGCTATTTCAGGTCACAATTTGTCATGGTCTGCCTGAGAAATAAGGTAACAGGGAGAAAGCCTGGGGAGAGGACAGAGTACGTAGGTAAGGCTTTGCTGCTATCTCGTTCCTACCTCCACCTCCAAACCCCTGCATTTAGCTTCCCTAGAATCTGTAGGTCAACAGTCAGGAATGACAACTTCTAAGATACTAACTGTCGGCCCTATGGTTTGTTTGCAAAATTCGAGGCATAGTTTTGCATTGGTCTTATGTATCACCACTTCCATATGTCTAAGCATACAAGCATAGCTCTCTGTTTCCACCACTGTTATCTCTGTTTTTACGGGAAACCTCAGGTCAACATAGGATGGTGGGAGGCATACAGAGGGCAAATGGCACATTGTCCTTCTTTATTTCTATGCACCGGGATCTAAGAGGGGGCAGGACAACAGGAAGGGCGCTGTCCTGAGCCTCTGCCCTCCCAAAAGAAGAGTGGAGTTTTCAATGCTTTCCCTTTTTTCCACATCTGGTCACCAAATGTAAGAGTTGTAAGGTCATATCAACCTCTAAAATTACATGTGGTAGGCGTCCATATACATATATACCCACCCATATGTTCACGTTCAGAATAGCGTGCATACAGTATAGAATGTGGGTTAATTCCTATCAATAATTATTGGAATTCCGATCACACCATCTTCTGTATCTCTGAGATCGAAAATCTTGTTGTGGAAGAAAGAAGATACAGATATACCATGAAAGAGTTAAGTAAAACTATGCAGTCCTAAACTTGGATTGGGAAGATTGGTATGAATTCTATATGCATGTGTACGCTTAATATGCATACATCTGCCTCACGTATGGCAAGTACTATCATAGATCTGTGTGTTTATGTTTTAAAGAAAGGTTTTCAGTTGAAACCTTGAAAAAAATAAACTGCTCCTCAGGATAAATTTAATAATCAACCTCATAATTGTCTTTAAAAAATTCTCCTCTCTTTTACCTTTGAGTTTAGTCCTTCAGATGCTATTAGTGATGGTCTAAACTACATATCCAATTACAACGAAATCACCTTTCCTTCAGAATATTCATTGAGATTCTCTATATTGACTATTTTCCAACATTCCAAACATAAAGAGAAGTTGAAAAAATTATAAAACAGTCTTCTACCCACCACTTAGCTTCTATAATTAACATCTTACTGCATTTTTTAATACATAATTCTCCATCTAGCCATCCCTTTATTAATCTATCTTATTTTTTGATGCATTTCATAGGAAGGTTTGAACATCAGCACACTTCACCCCAAAATCTTCAAAAGACATACCATTAACTAGAGTTTAATATTTGTTTATAAATTTTTTAGATGTTTGCATATAATGAAATGCACAAATCTTATGTTTATCACTCCATCAATATGAATAAATGCAAATCCCTTCAAGATATAGAACATTATTAGGGCACCCGGGTAGTGCAGTCAGTTAAGTGTCCAACTCTTGGTTTTTGCTCAGGTCATGATTTCAGGGTCTTGAGACCAAGCCCCGAGCTGGGCTCTATGTTCAGGGTCGAATCTGCTTAAGACACTCTCTCCCTTTCCCTCTGCCTCCCCACCCCCATCCCCCATGCACTCTCTCTCTCTCTCTCTCTCTCTCTCTCTCAAAATAAATAAATAAATCTTTTAAAAAAAAGATATAGAACGTTATTACCTTAACCCCAGAAAGTTCTCTCTTGCTTAATTACAGTTGATCTCTGCTCTACACCCCTGTCCTAGAAGCAACTATTGTTCTGGTTTCTTTTCACCATAAGTAAGCTTTTTTCTGTTTCTTAAAATTTTAAATAGGTAGAATCATGTATTTTGTGGTTTCTTTCACTTAACATAATGTCTTTAAGATTCATTCATGTTACTGCATGTGTCAGTGATTTGGTGTTTTTTATTACTGAATGGTATTCCTTTGTATGAGTTCTGTTGTCTGTTCATTCACCTGTCTTATTTCTAGGTTTTGCCTATTATGAATACAAGCTCTAAAAATTCTTGGGTAAGTCATTTTGTGTCCTAGGTTTTCATTTTTCTTGAGTAAATACCTAGAATTGAAATTGTTGGTAGGTATAGCTTTAGTTTTATGAGGAAATGCCAGGCCTTTTGCTAAAGCAGTCTTATGATTTTATACTCCCACCAAAAATGCATGAGTTCCAATTGCTCTATATCTTTGCCCATACTTGTTTGGCTGGTCTTTACAATTTTAGTGCTCTGGTCAGTTGTGAGGTGGTATCTCATTAAGGCTTTCATTTGCATTTCCCTGATAACTAATGATGTTGAGTACTTCTCCACATGGCCATACGAATATCTTTTTTTGTGAGATGTCTGTTAAAATACTTCCTTCATTTTAACGATTAGGTTACTTCTCTTTTCTTTGCAGCTGGCTTATGTGGTGTTCACAGCTGATCTACCCTTACCTCTTGTACCAGCACTCTGCTTGAAAAGAACCTCCTTTGCCCTGGCCTCTTGCCCAGAAATCCTGTGGAGGTCCTTCAAGAAGGCACCTTCCGGACTTCAGTTGGCCTAGCGTTAGCCTTATGCCACATCACTGGGCCAATAAGAATCTTCTTGGAAAGGGGGCCATGTACTCTGTCTCTTGTTGCACTTTTGGCTTTTGAATGTACAAATTTGTAACCAGCCAGATGCCCAAAATTCGTCCTCATATAAATTCTGTAGTATTAAAGAAATAAATCTTTGTTTTCATGCTGACTTCAATTCACCAATGACATCATGTTTGAAGTATGAGAAAAATCAACCACCAAGTCTGAGAAGGGATAGGTAATAACTTTCCCATTTCCCCACATAACTGTTTTACTATCAAGCTTAACGACTTTTAGAAATAAAAATACTTTAGTCCTAAGTCAGACTATTCTAGGATGCTTTGGAGACCCAAAAAATACTACCTTGGCCTAACATTCCTTCATGTCCATTCATAAAGAAAATGTTTCTTTTTTGTTCCAAACTTGTAGATTTTGATGACCCAGAGCATTATGGGATGGTTTGGTGCTTGTATAGAACAGAATTCTCAGCAGGAACATAATTAACCAGCTGTATGGGCAGTTTAAAGAGTGCGGTGGAGAAAACCAAATGCAACTGGAGAGAAAGAACATTTTCCCCCATTTTTTATTTATGTTTTGGAAAGCTCTTGATATGGCCTAGCAGGAGGCACAAGACCCCTAGGAATTGGTTTATTTGCTAAGCCAAGAGAGGGCTTGACAATTCTCCCTTTTGTCGAGACTATAAATCTGCTGTTGCTTCATTAAGCCATCGAGGCAAGGTTTCTGCAGAAAAGACTGTCATCTGTATAGTACTTGCTTCTCACAAGATCAGTGTGTTGATAATGTTAGGTCTTGATACTGTGAGCCGATCAGATGGAGATATCTGCATCTTGGCATTTGGAAATGCTATAGGAACTTAAAGCTCCCTTCCTTTGCCTCCTAATTTGGGCGTATTCCAAGTTTTAAATGATCGTTTCATCCATGTTGCACATCTTGCAATAGCAAGTGGTTCTTTCTGGATATAGTTCCAAACCATTCTAATGAAAATGACAGGAAACAGATTAGGGGTGACAAACAAAGAGGGAATTCAGCTTTCAGATTGATGGCTGGCCATGAATTGAAAGCATTTCTGACAGGAAGAGGCAATGTGGCATAGCAGGGAAAAGCAGGGTTTGTCATCAGAATGGGATCTGAGCTTCACATCATTGTTCTGCCCCTTAATGACTACGTGTAACCTCGAATGACCTCAATTTCCACATCTGAATAATGGTCATAGGGATACCTACCTTAAAGGACTATTGTAAGGATTAAATGAAAAATATAGGCACACATTTGGCATATAGTAATAATTAGTGGTTATTACTGTTATTAGTATTTTTCAGTAACATTTAGCTTTCCTGTTTAATGCATTTTATCAATATGCTTATAACAATCACATAGTCTTGTGACAGTGTATTTTGCTTCTGGCATTCGTTTATTTTCACCAGATATGGTTATATAGCTATGATAAGCTCTACCTCCTCCCTCCCTCCCTCCTTCTAGAACTGCATATATACTTCTATAGTCTATGATGTAATTGTCAAAAGAGCTGATGTTAAAGTTAACCCACAGAGGTTACATTCTTGGCTATGTTTATTCTCTTTGTATTGGCAGCTAGAGTTGTGTCCTGAACCTGAACTTCCAAGTCAGTGATTGGGTCATAATTATTGCCCCCCCTTGGATCTAGGGATTTCCTTGGAGACCTTTGAGAAAATTCATTTGGTGCCAGAAATGCATAATCTTCTGCCTTGGGACACTTTGCAGGGTTATGCAACAGAAGAGGCTCTTCTTACCTTGTCCTTCTTTAAATTTCCTTTTATACAACACTGCAGTTCCCTTAGGTTGTGAGAGGCGGCGAGGAGCATGTCATTTCAAGATACGACACTAGATGGAGCGAAAAGATCAATTTTTGTTCATTTACGTCCTAAAATTCTAGATTTCAGCAAAATAAAATTTCGTTTAAAATTCGGTGACTAAATAGGCTACTCGGAGATTAATTAGACACTTAAGTTTGCTCTTTGTTCCCCCCTTTCCTGTTCTTTGTCTTCTCTGTTCCCTTGTTGTGGCACGCAGCATGGCTTGAGAATTGGGTTCCATTGCCGAGGTAGAAGAGGGGGGGAAGGTCGTCCCACTGGTTACCTAGGTGTAGGTAAAAGATGCATGGGCCCAATTTTCCTGTCTTTGCAAACACAGGGGAATGGCATCTGTGTTTGTATTACATCCACATGTTGTGCTGCTTATCTGCTAGATTCTGGAAGGCTGGTATGCTGGGCTTGAGGCCAACCTCTGTCCTTAAGAGTCCTTATCCACTCCCTCATCTGGTCAAGCTCAGCAGTGTGCCTGCCTGGATGTGTAATAGCCACGGCTCCCACCCATCATCTCCCGGCCTTCCCTGTAACAATCTCTCCCTTTTCTACAACTTCGTCTCTCTTCTCTACATCCCTGCCAAGAAGACCAACTTTTCATCAGGTCCCCTCAGTGTGCAATCAACCAGTTGAATCAGATTATACTACAGCCACTTTCCCAATATAAAGAGTTTATAATGCCTGACCAAGACCAGCTTATTCTTTCGTTCTTCTTCCCTTCTGTTGCCTGTATTTCATCTCTTGCACAAACTTCCACAAAGCTACATAAGGACTTGTTCAATCAATGAGTGAATTGATAAGTGAATGAATGACTAGCTCCCTTGACCTCATTCATCTATCTCCAGCACTTCCTTTCCTATTCTTTTCTCCACATCACCCCCTACTTCTCATTCTATTTACCAGTCCTTATCATTCAATTGCTCTTTTTGAATTCCTCCCTTTCAAAGTTAATTCATTCATTATAGTCTTTTCTATTGCTTTCCAACTGCTTCCCTGCTGTGTCATTTTAATTGCTAGTGTTTTGTGTTTTGTTTTCTACCTTTATTCTGGCTTACACGCATTAGATTTCAGCTCACTAAATAGACAGAGGTATTTACTGAAATGGCAGATTTGGATTCACCTCAGCTTGCAAACGAAATTTGAATTATAGATTATAAAATTAAAACTGAATTGGTTACATGAAAAGCTGGAGAGTATCAGGTAAATATAAGAAGCAAATTAGTGTTAATTCTTTGGAGGATAGTCGAAAGTCTTAGATGCAAATACATGTATTTACAGAGTTGAGAATGCTGGTTATCTCCACTTAGGCAATTCCCAGTCTTTACCAACAGATAACTGATTTCCTGTAATGCAGAGAACACAGTTATCTACCTATTTTCCATTATTTATATTAATGTCAGGAGCAACGTTTCTCCCAGCATGTGCCAGGCCATTAAAATAGCCGTTGAATATGTACCAAAGCCTATTTACTCCTTATATTTGAAATGAAGAATGACTGAGATCTTGATAGGTAAGTGTATATTTAAGAATTCTTTATCAAAAAGTTGATATATATAAAAATAAGTTTTTTATCATCATAAAGTATACATAAAGTATAACAATTTAGTTTTAATTGTAATAACATGTGTAGAGGTTCAGACCGAATTGACCCAAAATGTGCTACTTTGGCATTTGGATTATTTTAAACTAAAAACAATCAGGGACCAAAGACTCAAGAACAAATGCTGACCTTCTCCCTAAAAGAATTTAGGTACAGAAACCTGCTTCAGGAAGGGAGCGATCCTCATAGATAACTACAGTATAATATGAACTAGGTGTGGTAGACAGAGAGGAACCTAACAAAGTCTGTTACAATTTCTCTCTACATTCTCTTGTTTCTGTATGGCCAGCAAATATTTGTTTACTAAACATTTACTTTTTTTCATCTTCCTACCACAATGTTACAGCAAGGGGACTGGGAATCCATATATGCATCCAGAATTATCTATACACTGAATATGTAATAACTCTTGTATGTAGTAACAATCTTTATGTATATAGATACTGTTTTAATGAATAAAATAAAATTTATTTAAAAGGAATGATAGGTTTTTGGGTTTTTTTGTTTGCTTGCTATTTGCTTATTCAAGTAGAGACAATTTCACTGGCTTTCTTCACCAAGTATTTTTGTTCTTTAGAGAATACTAGAGGCTTTGCTTTGGGTAGTTACTTGGTTTCCCTCAGAGTACGTTAATTGCCTTTTTGAATTTCCCATTCCTGTTTTCTTGAGTATCTTTTAGTCTTTGTAGTAGCCTGCAAGTCACAGCAAGGAATTCAATTATGAATTGCTTGCCGATTCTTCTATTGGTTAATATAAGAGTGGGGGTTCACAAAAGAGAAACTGAAGTTGACCAACTGCTCTTCCAAAGCAAAGTCATTTTAGATCATGGCTGAAAATGAGTCAGGATGCTGAACTGACCTGGGCTTGACTGGAGTTCAGACTGATAAAAAGCTCTGCCTCTTCATGGAGGATTATGGGTTAGGGAGAAATTGACTCACACTATATATATATATATATATATATATATATATATATATATATATATATATATATATATATTAAGTTTGCTGCCTCAGTGCCTTGTAACAGTAGCATGAAGAAAGGACTTTGTCATCAATATGACTTCAGGTGTCATTTCATTTTTTTCAAAGGTCCCCTTTTGCCTCCCCAAAATAGACATGCAGTCACTGGCTAATTTAACTATGTGACTGGGCAGCAAAATTATTCATGTTGCATTCAGATTCGTAAAGAAAATGTAGCTTCTCAATTTCTCTATAGCTGTTCATATCTCACTCTTGAGCATCAACCTGCTGGGGTTGATGATGGGGAAGGATTGTAAAACAAGATTTAGTTCAACCTGATTTATTTATTTAAAATCCTCTTCAGTAGATGCTCAGCTTCCCAGATTTCCTATCTCTCCTTCCCACCCTCTCCCAACACAAAGGGTACAGACACAGCCCTTTGTTCCCCTCTCTCAAAATTCCTCACATCCTTTACATCCTGCTACTCTGGATCAGGACGGATGTCTGGTCCATGCCCTCCTAGGTGCAAGGTAACCTCCCCACCAGTGGCAGAAGCACTGTGATCTCCAACATCCAAGCTGGTTCTCTACATGCTGAAGAGATTCAGAAAATTCTCTATCTCTCCCTGTCTCTCTCTCTCCTGTCTCTCCCTCTATCTCACTCACTCTTGCTTGTTTTCTCTTTCTCTTCTCTCCAAAGTCTGGCCTTTGGTCTTATGGTCTTGCCGCTGACAGCAACAAAAATCACATTTGATTATTAAAGCATTATAGCTCCAATATGAATCCACGTGTCCCTTGAAACCCTTTGCTTCAATGTCTGAGGTACCCAGACATTAAGATTTACCAGAAATGGATATATCTGAAAGGAAATACGTCAGAAAATACATTTCAAAAAACACTGTGCTCAGATGTGCTCAAATGAAAGTTATCATATTTTATATGGGGAAAAAATCATATACAGGTTGTTAAGCTGGCCAAATTATACAGCTTCAGGAAGGCAGGTCATAAGGAAGAATCCCCTTTGGAAAAAGAATACTAATGCAGAAAGCTGATGTCACCAGGAAGTTTAGAAATTTTTTATTAATTTCCTGCATGTTTTTTTGCTTGTTCATTGCTGATTTGCCTTTGAAATGTGGAAGTCTGACAAAGTAATCACTTGAGAGGAGAATGTCTCCTTGCCAAGGCAGGTTTCTCCAGAGCATTCCTGTTCTCCCTGGGTAGCCAGATGAGAGCAAACAGGCCTCCTCTTTATTCTCCAACTGCAGCACTAGGTGGCCTGGACCAGGCCCCTGGCCTCATTATTTTGGGGTGGGGCTGGGAGGCCCCATGAGTGTGACTGACCTTCATTTCGATCCCTTCCTAGCAAAAGAAAAGAGAAGGGGGTTGGTGGGGGGGGGGGGCTCCCGAACTTAAGCAGTGGATGATACCAAAAGAACTAGGAAGTTGAATGCACAGACAGAACACCAAATTCCTCTCATACTAAAACCGAGAAAAATGCCCCAGCTCTCTGAAATCCGCATACCTTCCCTTCTTGTTAATCTTCCTTTCTGGCTATTATTCAATAACTGAATCCTTTCTCAGGCTTTTAGCCAACTTTAAGCTTGTAGAAAGAGGATGAAAAAAGTGCACCCTAAGACCTTGGATCTTTTTTCTTCCTCTTCTGTTGCCAGTGAATCAATTTGAAAAGAGAGCTGGAGCAGGCTCCAGGAATTTGTGTAAATGCCTAATGGAGAGATGCTGCACAGTTGCCATGGGCTGTTCAGGCATTTCCAAACATGGTTCTAGCTGATGGCTTGCTCTTTTAGGGGAGGGGCCTGCCAGCGACACGTGTCTTCCTACCTGCAGAGAGGCTTGCAACATTTCACTATGTCCTTTCTATTTCTTGGGGGGTGGGGGTAGGGGGTTGGGGAGGACATACATTTTAATAGTTCTGTCATCAAAACTGCTGCGCTTAAAGCAAGGTAGCGAAGGCACATGTGACCTCAGTCTCCTCACTGCACTTTCTTCCTAGGGATGGCAGAGAGTTGAACGTAAATGTTGTGACTGTTTTTTGTTTTTATCTTCTGTTCAATTCTCAAAGGGTCTGCTGATTTATCCAACAGTATTTGCTGAGTGCCAGGTGTCTGCTAGGCCTCGTAACGTATGGTGAGGATAGAGCAAAGAACAAGGTGGACGGGATCCCTGCAGGAGTGGACCTCATAAACGAAGGGGGTAGAGGGAGACATTAAGCAAATAAAAGTGAACAAACAACCACGTGTGTTTTGTTTTGTTCTAAATGCTCTGGCACTATGAAGGAAATAACCAGGGTGATGTAATGGTAGCTAGCTGGCTGGCAGGTGCAGTAAATACTGGATTGGCTTTTCCAACACCTCTTCCGTTCCACGTAAAGGAGCCCTTCCTGAACTGCAGAAGCAGAAGAGCCAAAAATTTGTTTTTAGTTAAGCGGACACTTCCAAGACTCCCTTGTCCTGAGGGTCTGACTGGGGCCCGGTGTGAGGCAGATGAAGGAAATGAGCAGCGCCCGGCAGTGAGCCCTTGTGAGAAGGTGAGTTTGGGGGCCCGTCTGCTGGGAGAAGCACTCGAGTCATCCGGTGCTCAGCCGGAAGCTCTTGGCCCAATCTCCAGAGTTGGAGGTGCTGAGAGGCAGGTGGCGGCAGCGAGATTTCCACGGAAGCACATCTACGGCGTGTTGGGTCTCCCAGCTGCAAAGCTTCCAGGAGCTCTGGGCAGGCCAGTGACCCGCCCCTTTCCTTGTGGTAACAGTCCTTCGCTTGTATCCACAGCAGGACCCTCAGGTGCGGACCTGGGCATTTTCCAGCCTCTCAGCCAAGGGTAACAGATCTGCTTCTCCTCCCCCCTTGGCAGCAGAGCACCTTTGTCAGGAACTGTTTCCTGCTCTGCAGCAAATCTTTCTTAAATGCATGCAGTGGAAAACTGGGGGAAAGGCGATGAATGTGTGCACCCTAGCCTTGTGTCTGAGCCTCCCCGGGGTTCCAAGTGATCTTACTTGTCTGCCCTCCACCTTTAAGAATTCGTTCACATTTTAGCTGTTTTCTTCCAACCTGCCTTTGTGGTGGCTCCGTCCTCCTCCCGTGCATTGCCCAAGGTGAAACGGCCCGCATCACCCATTTCCCCTCAACAGACTTGTTGCTCTTCAGAACTGGCTTTACTTGGTTGCTGGACAACCCAGGCTCCTGTGATGTGTTCAAGAAAAGTTCTAAATTTGTAGATCACCGGGCTTCCTCTCATTGTTAAAGTGGGAGTGACATCTTCTTGAAGCTACCTACATCTTAGGCAGGAGCAGAATTCTCCTTCTGTTTAGAGATCCCACATTGGAGGGTCTGGAGTTTGGGTCTTTCCCTGGCAAGTGATCGAAGCACCCACGCTGCTAAAAGCTTCAGATGTGAAACATTTGCTAATTCACTGGGTATTGATTAAGTGTCTGCTATTTGCTCATCACTAATAAAGAGCTGAGGATACAAAACAATGAGACAAAATCTCTGTCCTACAGTTGCTCACAATCCAGAGAAAGTGAGTGCACGCAAACAAATGTTATAAAGTCGGGTGATGAATGCCGTAACAGGAGTGGGACAAAACACTGTCAGAATAAATAGGACATGGGTCACTGAAGAGGTAAAATTGAGTCATTTCTGGAATTTTCAAGTAAGAGTTTTCCAGACAGAAAGGTGAGGAGACATCCACAGAAGATCATTCCTTCAATTCCTCATTCACTAATAAGAACTCCATTTCCTGGGGGCGCCTGGGTGGCTCAGTTGGTTAAGCATACTACTCTTGAGCTTGGCTTAGGTCATGATCTCAGGTGGTGAGATCGAGCCCCAAGTTGGGCTCTGTACTCAGCTCAGAGTGTCTGCTTGAGATTCTCTTCCTTTCCCTCTGCCCCTGTCCCTACTCGCGTGCACCCTCGCTCGCTCTCCCTCTGTCTCTCAAATAAAATAAGCAAATAAAACCTTAAAAAAAAAAAAGAAAAGAAAAAGAACTCCATTTCCTGGCAGCGTTAGCCAGGATCAGAATTCTCTTCTTGAGGTCTAACTGGTCAACCCACTCTCAACCAAGGTCAGCTCTATGCTTGTTTCCTCCAGGTGAACTCAGCATTTCTGCAAGGTCAGAAGTTTCCAGGTCAACAGGACTAGTAACAGAAACCCTAGTAGGTTGTATTTGACTAAAACCAGTATTTTCTTCTAAAAAAACAAAAACACAGAAATTTGATACCAATATCTAATATACTATGGTTCACACTGGCCCTCTTTATATTTTTATTAACCTCTAGATTTGTTACACCCTGAGCGGGTAGATGTCTGGCCATCAGCATATTTGGACCATGAGGAGCAGACGTCAGTCGACATTGTCCTAAAAGGAAAAGTGAGGCCATACAGTTGCCAAAGCTCTCCTGTTTGGGGCCTTTCGCCCAGCCAGGATGGCACAAAATGTCAGTGCCAACATAGGAATAGTGGAGCCTGACAGGGAGTCAGATGCCCACAGGAGCATGGGCCAATATTTAGTCCTTGATACGAAAGCTGAGCCTGTGGCAGGCTGGGTTTAGACAGAGTATTAGCAGAGCGAAAGATGTTAGCTCCCAGGCATGTGAGTGCAGTGACGAGTCTGTGGACAAATCCAAGATCAGAAGGTGGTGACGTAGACAAAACAGGATCAGGAAGCAGGACAGGAAGCTAAATTGCTGAGGTCATCTCATGGGGCTGCTAAGCAGGTGTGCCAGAGTCTACCTGGACGCCTTCAGACTCAGCCCTATTATCCAGTCTACACTGGCATTTCAATATCATTTTCTGAAAGACACGCACAGTATACACCCCAAAACATGCAGGCCATAACGTAGGGCGATATAGAGCAAGAAAAGTATAGGCAACGTGCACGTGAGTTTGTGTGCTCGTGATGCTACAGGATTTACTGCAAAATATTAAACTCGATAGCGATACACTAAAGAAAACTTGAAGTATGTTTAAAAAGTTATATAAAAGGCACAAATTATTATTCTAAGAAATAGAGAAGAATATTTCAGTGCTTACGAAGTTTCCCTTTTCTTTAACTACTGACTGAGGAGGAGAGAGAATATCAGACTACTGAAAAGGACAAAAATGTGATGCTGCAGAAAATGCCAGAATTTGGCACTGCATGTGCTGACACATCAGTGTCCTTATTTCTTGGTATTTCAGGCAGAGTTGGTGGCTGAGCCCTGCACTAGGAAAATTAATTCCACATTGCAGATTAAACAGCTTAGCCCATTCTCGGTTGTCTCAGCATCCCTTTGACCGTTTTGTTGTTATTTTGAACTTTCACAGATATCTGAAGTTAAAATAGTTGTTAACATTTGCCCAGACATGGTCTTAGATATCCCGAGGGTCATTACAAGAGAACCCGAAAAAAAATTATTCTAAGTCATTGTTTCCCTTCTTAGAAATGTGCCTTCACATTCCACCTTCCCAGCATAGTATGTGAGAATGTTTCCTCTTGTTTGGTCTCTGAGTCTGAGCTTTCACTGAGAATTTTTTTCTGACTTGGAATTACTCTCTCCACTGTCCATTTCCCTCCAGAGCAAACACGTGCATGCTTATAATAACAGTTGTGCAAGGGCACTAGACTGTGTGGGTGCTCTGGGAATGTGGGTTAAAGAAATCCTTAAAGAAAATCCCTGTGAGTGAATCATAAAAAGACAGGGACATATATCTTCCAAAGTTCAAAGTCACCAATAAAACATTTTCTTCATGGTGAGATGTTCATCAGTGGGGCTAGAGGAGAGCTGACTGCACAGAATATAAATTAGTTTTCTATTACTTGTATATATTTTTATTTATATTGGTATATATAAATTTATATACATAAATATATATAAATAATGACATATAAGATATCATTATTATGTTGTATTTCTAGGTGAAAAATCCTAAAACACCAAATTGAATTAAGGTTATTTTGTTTTTTTTAAGTAGTGTCTACGCCCAGCGCGGAGCCCAAGGTAGGGCTTAAACTCACAACTCTGGGACTCTGAGATCAAGACCTGAGCTGATATCAAGAGTGGAACGCTTAACCAACCGACCCCCAAGGAAGTGTTTTAAATCATAATAGGTGAACATGTATTTTCCTCAATAATAACATTTGTTCAGAGCTTTATACTCCTAAACTGTTTTCATATACTGTTACTTAACCCCCACCATAAACCTATGAAGTGGACAAGGAGACATTATTTCCTCATTTAAGTGATGAAAAACTAGACACATACTTAATGGGGATAGAAACATCTTGAATTCGCCATTAGAGAAGCTGAATTATGAATAGAATGGATCCATGACTCACTGCCCCCAAGGCTGGATCAGATCGTACAGCCATAATTACCCAGACAAGTCAGAAAAAAAACAGAATTATTTAGGTTTGGATTTTATTCAGTAAATTGTATCCGTTGTTCCCTTCCCTTTGGTAGCAGTAGATTGCTCTGGGAATTACTGACAGTCTCAGCCAAAAAGAAGAGTAAAAACAAGCATCTTGACTTCCAGTTCTGACTTCTGACCACGAGAGGGTAGTATTATTCTCTGTATGGCTTGTCCAGTATCCGTTCCAAGAGAAAAGATTGGAGCCCTGAAATCAGTTTATCCCACATCTTCACAGGATGTACCTAAGCCGTAAATACAGGCATATGGCTTTGAATCTCCAGTTCCAGACAGTGTCTCATTATCCAGCCCTAAGCACTGATCATTGTCCTCTATACTAGCTAAGTGTGGTTTGGATGGAGGCAAGGAGACAGTCTTTCTTCGATTAACCACTCTCTGATTTGGGGCTCCAACTAAAGCTATCGAACCCAAGGCCCTCTTCCTAAGCGTTAAGCTATCAACGAGCAATTGTTATCACAGGTTTGTAAAATTTCAGCCTGATTCATTTCCAAGAGAAAGGAAAACAGTGAATGGATTGCTGGATCATGGTATTGGGTATCAAAAATTATAAAGGGTACAGAAGGAGGAGAGAAAAAAAAAACATTCTCTGCTCCTACGATTAACTCCTATATAAAAAATATACTCTATAAAACACTACATAAAAGTATATATTGCATAACCTAAAGTATAATGTTCAAAATTCTTCCATGGGTATGTGCTGCTGGAAAGATGTTTCTGGTACATGACACTCAAGTGTTTCCAGGGGAATACAGAAATAGCCTGTAAAAGTTTTTACTGTGGAAAATAATGATCCCTAGCTTTGTCTGGCTTCATAGCCGATATGACTCGTGCTCTTTACAATGCCAATGGAAAATAACAGCCACTGATCTACAAAACCTCTGCGACAAGGTGAAGCCACAGGCGGCCACACACCTCATCTCACAGGTGATGACTTCACTCATATTTTGGGTTTCAGATTTCCTCCCTGCTCTGAACTACGTATCTGTTTCCCTCCGGCACTCACCTTCTGCTACCTTTGGTTTTAAGTCAATTTCCAGAGAGATGAGGTTGAGAATTCATTTCAACTGAGTGAAGATTTCCTACAAATGTCGCACACAGTGCTGTGCTATGTACTAAAATGCATGTACATAGGACGCTGGTTTCTACAGAGCTAACCAGTCTGTGAATTCCACCACCATCCCATTCACGGTGCTCTGTTTTGTGGTCCAGGGCCGGACTTCTTCCCGAAGACACACGCTCTCCAGGCAGTTCGCCCTGCCTTGATCCGAATGCTGCGAGTGCTTGAGATGTTTCACCAACACCCTCTTTACGTTCTGCTTTGCACACCCACCCTGTTCACGTGTGTTAACCTCGAAGGCTCATGACAGCAAGACCTCCTTGTATGGCTGCTGGACGTCCATGTTATACAAAGGGGACAGTGCCGAGGGATCCCCCTCTGCTGACCCTCCCCGGGGTCTTCAATAAACCAGGGTCATCCCCTCCCACACCCTCCATATACACCGCCATACATCCAGGCTGAGGGGCCAACAAATCACAGCTCACCTCTCCTATTCACCCCATTACTGGGACAACCCCTGGCTCACTCCCCTTCAGCCACAAACCTCCTCCCTAGCAGTCATCTCAGTTAGTGCTAAATTCCACCGTGGCTTTATGCGAGCCTTCCCTGAAAAGGGACAGATAACAGAGGGATGTTCCCCCTTAGGAAGCTCACATTCATGGCTCGGCCTATGCCTGACACTCAGTGGAGTGAACTGGGCATAGCAGAGGCCGAGAACATGTTAGTGAGTGCTGCAATGATGAGTGTGGGAATTTGCCTTAACTGGAGGGGTTACCAAGCCTGTCATCCAGTTAATGTTTATTCATCCAGTTAATGTTTATTCTGGCAAGCCCTATGATAGCTGTCTTTAGTATTTAACACTGAACTGACTTGCTTGTCAGAATGTGTCTTTAATTACCTACTTCCAATGATTTCACTTTCATAAACCTTATCTCCCCAACGAGACCATAACATTTGAGAGGTGGGGGAATTGATCTTCTGTTTCTCCTATTTTCCTTTCCTGTCACATACCCTCTCCGTAATCCTCATGCCCGATGTCCCCAGTCCAGATGCCACCCCTTCCATTTACAGCTCATTCCCTCTAGCTACCTATCAACATACCTCCCTCAAAGGCATCCTTCAAGTCTTTGCTAAAACATCACCTCCAGAGACCACTTCTTACCACCTTACTCGAAATCGCAAGCCCCCCCATCTCCCTTCTCTGCTTCCTCTTACTCCTGAGCACCTATCACCGCGGACATGCCATCACTTTTTCCTTTGCTTATTGCCAGCCCCCGAAGGAGAAAATAAGCTCCACACCACAAAGGCGCTTTTGTCTATTTTGTTCACTCCTGGAGCCTCAAGGCCTGCAGAAGTGTCTGGCACATAATCAACACTCCATAAATATGTGTTCAAGAAATTGACGAATCAAGGATTTAACACAGTATTTTCCCCAGAGTGGGCAGTTGAGAAATACTTGTTTGCTGATGTTAACACAGGTATGTTTTCATCAGTTTAGGAGAATGGAAGGTCAAGGGTCACTTACAGATGGTGCCTCCTGAGCCTGAGGAAACCCACCAGCTGTTAAAATCTCCATTGTTTCCATGTGCTTTTCCTTTGGTAGCAAAATAAGCAAAGAATGCTTTGAGATGAAGACTTTGGGACTAAAATTATGGAAGTCTCTGGAACTGGTAAGCTTCTAGGATGGTCAGTTCAGGATTTCAGCACAATTTGCACAGCTGTAATCTTTCTATCGATAATGTGATTGGCAAGGCTCTGTGTTGCCGAATATGGAGAGCGTTTAGTGGATAACACTTTGCAATATTAACCGTTCCTAACATTTCCTTTTTTTTTTCCAATTAGGGAGACTAGAAATGAATTTTCCATTGCTCCAAGTGCACTGCAAAAGGCAGGTGTACTAATCATGTCTTCTTTTTTTCTTTTTTTTTCAGCTTTATTGAGTTATAATTGACATAGAACATTATGTAGGTTTAGGGTGTACAGTGTGATGATTAGATACGTGTATATATCGCAAAATGATTACCACAATAAGGTTAATTAACACATTCTTCACTTCACATAATTATTATTTTGTTGTGGTGATGGTGAGAACATTTTAAGATTCACTCTCTCAGCAGCAACTTGCAAGTACGATACACTATTGTTAACTATAGTCACCATGTTGTACATGGGCTCTCCAGAACTTACTCATCCAATAAAGGGAAATTTGTGCCCTTTGTATTTTCTGTATTTCGATGCTTTACGCCTGGAGGCTTCTTGACCCTAGAGGCACTGCGCCTCCCAAGGCTAGCCACTTCCTACAGACAGTAAATGACCTGCCCTCAGGCTTTTAGAAACCTCACCTTTCAAAAGCAAACCAATCATTTCAGAACCCACGCAACCCCCCCCAGCCACCTCTTTTATTGGGTTCTCAAACTCAAGGCCATTATTCCCTGCCCTAATTGCCCCAGAGATTTCCAGAAACTTTGGAACAGCCCTATGCCCAGGAGCCCAATGACATTATTCAAACGAGCCGGTCTCGAGCCTGTTTACCCTGCCTAGACAGCTCCTTCCCATGAAGAGGCCACAAGAAAGTCTCTTGCTCTCATCTTGCCTTGCTCCCTCTGCCTCCTGACTGACCCCACGTGGCCCCATGCCATGTGGCATGTCCTCTCCTCTTGGGAACTCTGACCCGGAAACTATCTTTTCAACGGCACAATTGCTTTCTGGTCTGTTGGTCTTGCTGTACCTAAATAATTACCAAACTAGTATTTCAAAACAGTAGAGAATAAAATAAGTTAATCTGTGGTTTTCAAGGGCATCTCTAGCTCTGGTTCCGGCATATAAATAAGCAACTACTATATTAACAACAAAATAGGTTTGAAAGGATGAAAGTTCTGTAATTTAGAAAAGAGGAAAAGATGGGGAGCCTGGGTGGCTCAGTCAGTTAAGCGTCTGCCTTCGGCTCAGGTCGTGATCCCAGGGTCCTGGGATCGAGCCCCGCATCGGGCTCCCTGCTCAGCGGGAAGCCTGCTTCTCCGTCTCTCACTCCCCCTGCTTGTGTTTCCTCTCTCACTGTCTCTCTCTCTCTCTCTCTCTGTCAAACAAATAAATAAAATCTTAAAAAAAAAAAAAAGAAGAGGAAAAGAGAAGAGCAACAGATCACAACAAAGATGTTGGCCTCTGAGGAGGGTCCCAGACTCTGTCTTTCCACCCACCTCCCCTCCCCTCTCTGGGGCTCAGCCTGACTGAGGAGTTTACATAGAGCTGAAGGATAGGTTTGGGGAAGCAAAACTGAGACAAATCTTTACCCAACCTCCTCTCTGGACTTCTAGTGCTTGGCAATCTTCAGACATCTCCTTGATAGACATTAGAGTTCTTTAAGGTAGGTCTTAATAATTTTCAGGTGAGAAAAATGAGATTTAAAGAGATTAAGACCACACAATTATCAAATTTATGGTATTGAATTTTAATAACAATGTCTGTCATTTATTAGTTGCCTTCTATAGGACAAGCTTATAAATGCTAATGATGCTATTTTATCTACTTGATTACATATCACAGTGTAGCACAAATATGAGGCACATGGGCTCTGAATTCATGTAGACTGTTCTAATTCTGATTTTGCTACCCAGTAGCAAAATATATCATCTGTCTCTAGGTCACAAGTCAATGTCATTTAGGTCTATTTTTTTTCATTTTATTTTTTTACATTTTGTCTTGAAAACTTACTAAAGCAATAGATGAAAAAGGGTTTTGTTTGTCTGTTTGTTTGTTTTTAAAGGTGAATAGTCCTAAGGGTTTTTAAAGCAAAAACAGCAATCCCCAGCCTACTCTTAATGACCATCAACCTACTCCCCGGGGCCACGCACTTTTTACTTTTTAGATGGTATGTCTATGCCATTAGTTTTGATTAATCAATTTTAGGTTTTTAAGATTTTATTTATTTATTTATGTATTTGAGAGAGAGGGAATGAGCAGGGGAGAGGGATAAGCAGACTCCCTGCTAAGTAGGGAGCCCGATGCGGGGCTCGATCCCAGGACCTCAGGATCATGACCTGAGCCCAAGGCAGACGCTTAACTGACTGAGCCACCCAGGTGCCCCTGATTAATCAATTTTAGACAATATCTGTCACCTCACTGCTACAGAAGAGGATTTAGGTGCTATAGGTGGATTAGCTGTCTAATGCCACACCATGCCCTTTGTATGCCCACCTCCACCTTCATAATATGTATCTATTACTTATTAATTCTATAAACACTTTATATTATCGTGACTGTAGCTTTGGCTTATTGCAGAAATAATTCATGTACTTTGATTACATTTCTTTTTTTCCCAAAGTGTCTCTTCTTCTAGGAGTTACCTATAATCCTTCCCTGTTTTTTCTTTTTTGTTGTTGTTGTTGTTGTTTATCTCCATGGTGCTTGAAACTTTCCAACATTCAGTATATCCTTTTTAGGTTTTTAGTCACATATTTTTCTGTCTCCTCTCCCCGGAATGCAAGTGCATGGGGGCAGGAATATCTGTCTATCTGATTCACTGCTGTGATACCGGAACAGAGAAGGAAGTGCTCCGCACACAGTACAGCACCCATAGACACTATTGAATGAATGAGTATCTATGAGAAAGGACTTACTAGTATAGAGTTAAAGAGCTGTTACTAATTAATGGTTGAGAAAAATAGAAATATTGTGTGATCTCCCCGACAGTACAGGGACGAGGAGATGGTGCTAAGGGGATGGGTCAAACAGTTCCCTGCATCGATCTCTGCATGGCTCTGGGAGCCCAAGGTGGTAGCTAGCATGAGTCTGAAGAAGAGGAATGATGACGGCCATTTAGCAGTGCTGTGGTGATGTGGCTTGCATACACGAAAGCTGGAGAGGTCGCAAAAGAGGGAAAACACAGAAAAAAGAAAAAAATCTGTTTCCGGCTGTTTGCTTATCTGAAACATTCATGAATTAGATGTAGTAGGTTAATACCTGTTGTCTTGCCTGTGATGAATCAAACTTCAAATAATAGGAACAGTTTAGAGGCAAATGTTCAGGTTAATTGATTTTTCTACTAAACATAGGATTGCCAGAAAATCCATTTTAATTACTCCCTTGTTAAAAAATAGTTTAGTTAGCTAGAAATAACTGTCGTGAGGATCTTCCTTCCTTGTCCTCATTTGACCCTATTTAGCTGACAGTTACCTTTTCTATATCATTTTATTCTAGTCTCTTTTATTTTGCCTCTAAAGAAGGGTATGGAACTAAGTGACCTGATTCTCATTAGATTTTAACAGGCTATTATTCTGCAACAGTTTAGATACAGAATATGAGGGAGGAAGGGATTTTTACATGCTGATCAAATCAAATATTTCAGAAATAGTGGGTTTAAAATATTCTTTAAAGAAATCCCACGTCATTCACTATCATGATTCTTTTAATCAATAAAGAAGAGCAAAAATTCTAGGTATTTGGTAAATTCAGTAGTATGGTCCCCATTAATTTAAGTTTTACTGTGCTACATTCTATTATTTCCAATAAGGGTGGAATCGTACATCTGGTCAATATCAGTGATCACTGGTACATTTCATAAAATCATAGACTCTCAGAGTTAGTCTCATAGTTCTAAACACCACTTGGTCTATTTCTTATATCTTTACACACAGGAAAAAATAGAACTAAAGGTGTGTGTGTGTGTGTGAGAGAGAGAGAGAGAGAGAGAGGGAAAGAGAGAGACAGGAGAAAAGAAAATAAAAGCATTTTTTAAAAAAAACCTTTGAATTAATCTAACCCACAGCCATCCAATCTAACAAGTTCTAGTCCCTGAATTTTCAAAAAAAAAGTTGAAGAACATTAAGTTCTTGTGCTTTCCCAGTTGGTCGACACATGGAATATTCACATGTAACCTTGGAAAGAAATAGCAATGAAGTTGTTGGCGAATCTGTATGGAATCTATATGCACTTGTAGATAGTGAAAATATTAGTGGGCCTCAAGACTTGAAGAGCTAGTGAGGCATCTTCATGAACTCTGATAAAAACATTTTTTATGACTTTTAGCAGGGCATGAGATTGAGGTAAGAATGGGAAAGGAGGGTTGTCAGTTAATAAGGAAACAAAGTAAATCCGTTTCCTTTGTTGTTTGAAACCATTTTTTTCTAAGTGCTTACTTTTTTTTTCCTTAATAAAGAAAATCTCATGATAAAATATGTGAGTGTATGGCATGTTTTTCCCAGCTCAACACAAGATCCACATATCTGGAGTAGTTAATCCCAAATGTGTTCATTTATAAACTTGATGTTTTAAGTTGTGAAATTGTAAAGCTTCTGACAGAATTTAATTCTCCTAAAAATGTCTCAAAGGAGGTGCGCATTTAACTCTGAATCCTTTTTCTGCATTTATAACCCTGCATTTTATAAACAGCAAAACCTACATGGGAAGACCCAGGTCTCTGATAGTGCAATTTAGGAAGAAACCTACATTCAACATCTTCTGCAATGGGAGAGAAATTTTCAGAAAGTATTTAACAGTGAAGTGTCTTTCTCCTTACCACAATTTAGGACCATCTACATACAATCATGCCTTGTCACAGTTTACATGGGGGAGAAGGCATTCCTGGCTAACCATCAATTTTGGGAGGTATTTATTTTGTAGAGTGCTGTGGAAGGCGAAGATCTACTTTGGTCTCAGCATCACACAGAAGTGGGTAGAGGCAAATCCATAAGGCTTTCAGTACTTGAAGTGTGACTCTCTAGAGACAGTTACTAGATTTTTCAATAGCTATAATAAATGCAGTTTATCAAGAAAACAGCTAGTCCACTGTAGACAGATTAGAAGTGACAATTAAAAACAGAAAAAGAAAAAATATATATCATACAAAAATTATTTATATGTATTAAATAAACATTACTATATGACCCATAGTTGGATAGTGTGTGTGTGTGTGTGTGTGTGTGTGTGTATGTGTTTACACGCAGTACAAGATAATAACTTGGTGTTGGTGTTGCAGACTTGGTCCATTTTTATGGAATAAGATTTCTTATAGTTGCAGAAGGGGCAGGGCCGTGGGGAACCCATCATCTCCTTGGGGAGCAGCTTGCATCTTGACTTTCTGCCTCCCATGTCCCCAGGAGTATGAACGTGCACTCCCCTTTCTGTGTAATGGTGGCCCTGTGTGTGTGTGTGTGTGTGTCTATGTATGTCTATGTACATGTGTGTATATGTATGTGTATACATATATTGGTGTGTATACATGCATATGTGTGTGCATGCTCCTCCGGGTCTCACTAGCCTGAAGAAACGGATAGAGTCCCAGCACTGTCACCTGTCACTCGCCCTTCCGTAACTCCCCCTGTTCACACAGGACATGAGCATCCTGCCAAATTCTTTCCAGACACTTTTAAAGCTCACCACACATGTTTCTGCGGGGAGACTGGCCAAGCAATGGGGCTCCTTGTCCAGTCAGGTGCCTGGAGACTTCCACCAGGCACATTTTGTTAATTCTACAATGTCCTCAGAGCTGTGGCCATTTTCCCACCCAGACACCACTGCAGTGCAGTGATGGCTTCCTTGGGCAAAAGCCCAGTAAAAGGTCATCTGTGGAGAAGGCGGGAGAACGTCCCTCACATTGTTCCGTGTTTTGTTCTGTTGCATGGTACAACCAGAAATAGCGGCTCCCTTGTTTGTTTTTCCTTTAAAGTTTTCCTCTCCTAGACCAAGCCTGCAGAAGCGAGGTAGGAACAGAGCTGAATGGTGGACATCTTGTTGCACTCAGACTCACTCCACCCTTAGGTTGTGTATTTTTTTTTAAAGATTTATTTATTTTAGAGAGAGAGAGCATGTGCGCCTGTGAGCAGGGGGAGAGGCAAAGGGAGAGAGAGAGAATCTCAAGCAGACTCCCCACTGAGCGGGGAGCCAGACATACTGCTCAGTGCAGGGCTTGATATCAAGACCCAAGATCATGACCTGAGCTGAAATCAAGAGCGGATCGCTCGACCACTGAGGCCCCTGGGCACCCCAGTTTGTGTATTTTATAGGTAAATTATTACTGAGTATTTTTTGTGTTCCAAGAACGGGGGTTAGATGATGGGGAGGCAGCGGTAAGCAAATCAGAATTCCCTGACCTCAGGGAGTATACAGTCTAGATGAGGAGACAAATACTGAATGAATATTTACGAATTAATTGTGAATATGTAAAGTACTGAGAAGGGGAGGTACTAGGTATGTGATTGCTACCAAAGAACCTAATCAAATCCAGGGGATAGGGGTGTTTCTTGGAATGCAAAGAATAAATATGAGCTAGATTATTTTGGTTGTGGAAATCCAATTGGAAATTGCTCTAACAAACCAACCAAATATAAAAGGAAAATGGTGTCTCACATATTTATAAATTCCAAGAGTAAATATTTCTTTAGGCAAACCCAGATTAAACACTGTTGCAAGCAGCCTGTTTTATATCTTAGCTCTGGTTTTTAAGATGTGGGCTTCATTCTAGGGAAGGTTCTGTTGATGTGATGGCAAGATATCTTTTACACCCCCAGATGTACAATACGGCAGTTCAGCAGCCCCATCAGAAAAAGAGCTCCTTTTCCCCCAATAGTTAAAAAACAAGTTCTTGTGGTCAATTCTCTTTAGAAAGCTTATGTCATGTGACCATCCTTAATGCAACCATTGTAGCCAGAAGCCATGCCAATGGTCCAGACCAGAGTTAAACCCCATATTTGAAGCCTGGGGATGGTACCAGGAACCTCTAAACCATGGAGAATGAGAGTAAAAAGGAATGTCAAGGCTTCCCAGAAAAAATCAGGACTGTTATCCAAGAAAGGGGATTGAATAGTGGGCAGCAAAACCAACAGATCTTTTTGACCCAACTTGAATTTTTTTCAACTACTGGGAAGTCATTCTTTTTAGGGTATTTGGATTTAGGCTCACTTCACCCACAATTAATCATACTAATATGCTACTGTAAACTTAACAGAAAACTCAAGATGTCTTATAAATCACTGTATAATACTTTGTTTTCTACAATGATACATAAGGCAGATTTTATAGGCCAAAGTCAATATTATAATGTTGTAAGTAATGAAGCTAAAAAGTCAACATATTTAATTGGAAGTCTGAATGTGTTACTGACCTAGAGAAGAAGGGAAAACATATTTGAGCCTTTTATGGGCATGAAGAAAAGTTGTTGAGAAATGGCTCCTAGGGTTTACACATCAGTGCAAATAAAACAGCTTTGTAAATCTTAAACACAAGCCATCACAAGGAACCTTAACCATTGGAACATGCCTTCAGTGCTTGATTGGGCTGGTAAAATTATGCTAAATGCAATTCAGCCTAAAAATTTCTGTGGAGTTGGTTATTCTGATAAAAGGGAATGTGAGTGACCAAGAAACTCTGAAACCTGGCAATTCTCCCAATATTACCACAACTGGGGAAAAATTCAGACAGAGCATGAAATCTTGTGTTTATCAGTGACCAGTTTATCTGAATTCTTATTTTTCAGGCTCTAAGCAATTATGCTGTCAATTCAGCAAATGTGGCTTCTAAAATCCTAAAATCAGCAATAGTTACAGTCCCATTATTACCAGATAAGAGTGTATTACTCTGCTGAGTTATAATGTAGTGTTCATTCATTCCTGCCATCCACCTTTAACAAGTGAATAAGGGGTTGGTTTATGACCTGAACACAGAATGAGCTAGCTGAAAGTGTTGGAAACTTAGTAGGGACAAGCAAAAATGTTTATGAATAGTACTTGTTTCTAAATCATTTGCAAAGCACTGGAAAATTTCGGACTCATGAGAAAATTTTGTAGTTTGAGGAGTCAAATCTGTGAACAAGTAGTAGAGAGTGACATGCAATTGAAATGTAAATTTACATCCCATTAATTTTTTCAAATCACAAAACTATGATTGTTAAAAATATTACAGGACATTAACGAATGGCATTGGACTTATAAAGTTTTACCCTGCTAGCAAAACAGGTATTGGATGCCAAAACTTAATCCACCATCTGCAACAAATATAACAAGAGTAGAAAAGGCAACATACCTACTGAATGCCAAGAACTTCTCATCTCATTTTATTACCAACCCCATTACACAGAGGAGGAAATTGAGGATCAGGAAAATTAAGAAATTTACTTTTATTTTTATTTTTTAAATTAATTTATTTGACAAAGAGAGTACAAACAGGGAAAGCAGTAGAGGGAGAGGGAGAAGCCGACTCCCCGCTGAACAGGGATCCTGAATTGGGGCTCTATCCCAGAGTCCTGGGATCATGACCTGAGCTGAAGGCAGACACTTAACAGACTGAGCCACCCAGGTGCCCCAAGAAATTTACATTTAGAAATTTACACACTGAGATATGAACCAAGGTCCAGCTGGATTGCCAACGTATGTCCTTTTGCTACACCATGTCACACCAAGGAGCATCAAGCACCCTTTTTACATTGTTCTTTGCAAGGAGTAAACTCAGTTTCTGTATGCTGATTGATATATATTACTGCATAAATTTACCTCAGATGTGTGACTTTTTCCATGTATATATATACTTTAGACTCATTTGCTACATTTTTTTGTATGTGTGTATGTCTGTGTTTAACAGCAGTGAAATATTCAAATAAACTGACCCTTTAAATGTGACAATTCTAACTTTGTAGCAGACATCACATGGTAAAGCCTATTACAATTGAGACGCCATAATTCTAGGATATTCCAGGATATAATTTACTCTTGCTTTTTAATTAAGTCAACACACTAGTGATATTTTTGAAGCTTATTTTACCTACAGATGTTGTGGAAATTTGTTGCAAATATATTCAAGTAGAATATGATGCAAGTCTTATGTATGTCCTGCCACATCTAAATGACCACTTTATGGGAAATTGGATTGTCGTTAGAGTTAAATTAATTTGGCTTATAGCTCACCAACTGTAACACTCTTATATTTGGTGAATTCTTTTTCTAACCTGTCTACCTGGACCTGCACCACCTGTTAATTTATCCTAAAGAGGGATGCCAGATTTAATCTCAAGACAATCATTTTATTTGTTCAGTCCACAACCTCACTGACTTACAGTGCAGTCTCCATATTTCCTTTCCCTCTAAGCCATTTCCATTTTGCAGAATTCAATTTCTGGCTTAAGCCCATGTTTCAGAGGAATGAGGTCACCCAAATATCATTTGCCAGATCTCTCCACTGAAGGACAATAACCAAGGACTGAATGGAAAGTCTCACACAAAGCCCGATTAGAATTTGCGCTAATGAGACCATGGTATTGGTTACAATGATGGTATCTCTCAAAGGCAGCATAGTTACCAGAAATGCTCCAGTCATCTTCCTCTCCTCTGCAAGCTCTCCTGGGCAGACCCAGAGACTCCAAGTCTAGATTTGACCTTGTTTTCCAAGAGCTTTGTTTTCCTTACAATTTGAAGTGGCCAGTGCAGGTTCTAAAAATTAAGGCATAACACTAGACTAAAGTGGAGGTCTCTGACCCCAACTACATTAAATGCAACCCATTGTTTTATATTATTCAGTGTTACTACAATTGTGGCATATTTTAGTAGAAAATAATTGGAACTTGGAACTGGTAATCTGAATTTCTGTTCAGTTTGCTTGCTATGTGGTTTTGCTTAAATCACTGACATTCTCTGTGCTTTCCTCTCTTCATTGTTAAAAACTGGAAAAGAAATCATAATCGTACCTGCCAAATTGGCCTCAGACATGTCAAAGTATTACATAAACATATAAATGATAAAGACTTACAAAATGTAAATTATTGGTATGTTTAATGTTAAACTAGAAAAAATAAAACCCTTCAATTTTCTAATGACAAAAACTGCAGTAATACCACACATGGCAATATGAACAGTATAATAAACCAAATTGATTTTTCGTTGATGTACATATCAAAAAGGAATACTAAGTTGGTATTTTTTATACACATCTGAACAGGAATAACTCCCATGAAATTATGCTTTTCATGGAAACTTTGACCATATTAATCTTGGCAGAGTTGGGGTAATATTTTTGGAACTCTGAAAGGACTCTTTCATTTTAATTCCCATGAAAGGCTTTATTTTTATATACTGTGTTAGGGAAATCCAAAATGGAAAAAAAAAAGGCACCATCATACTTCTGATATTTCATGGCAATAAAACAGCAGGATCAGAAGCGCACCCTCCAATGTCACCTTTACCATAACTATAACCTACGTACAAAAAGGAGCCTTTCAACCTTCGGTCATTAATTGTTCATTTCACACTTAGTAACTTCATTAATTCACGTTTGCACAGTCTATTAATAAATGGGCATTTTTGCCTTTAAGCAGTTTTTATGCAAAGCAATTTTATCTCTAGCATGACAGTGAGTCAGATGCCCCCCACCCCCCAGTTTTTTTCTACTTTGAAAACTCCTAACTTTCATATAGTACAACGAGTCTGAGTACTGCGCTGGCTTGCTGGAATTGTTAACTGACCCCAAGGCTGGCAAATGTGCCTAGAGAAGCTAAAAGACTTGAGAAAAATCATCTTTCAGGACTTGATTACTTTACATTTACTATTCTACGCACAGGGAGATTTCACTACTCTTCTTAATAGTAGAAATGAAAGAGGGGAGGTTGAAGTTGAAGAGTTAAGAAGTACTAAGGATTCGGACCCAGCACTCTCAGAATATGGTGAAAGCTAAGTCATCCTTCTCCCATGAAAACTGCATTTAAGTGGTTTTGCCAAAACAAGTCTCTCTAACAGTAGGTGATTGTCAAGTCTCCAATTAGTAAATCCCCAAGCCCCAAAGTTAATTATGTGAGTAATGAAAAGTGGTGGAAAACTCTCATTCCCGGGAAAGGGAAGAATCTGATCAGCCATTAGCCCCGATGGGTGTGTGGAGGGATTAGAGTCCCCCACAAAAAGAAATGCTCATGGTCCCCACTAAAATGGAATAAAAACTCTTAAATGATTATTATTGCTAGATAAGTATCAGGCATTTTTTGAAAGCAATGGAAAGACAACAAAAGACACTTGGATGGTATCCTCTCTTACGATGGTTCCTCAACTCTTAAATACTACAAGGGAAAATGTAAAATCTGTTTAAGATAGCAGGGAAAGGGGACAGATATATTTAAAAAAGGATTTTCCTTTGGTAAGCAAAGCCAGAAATCTCTTAACTAATGTAATACTCAAGATTCTGGTATTTCACGATTGAGAGTAATATCAACCCCCACAAAAAAGGGGGATCAATAGATATCAAAGGGAGGTAGTACAGTATCAAAATATTACACAACTAAGCATGAGCATGAAAAATAATGATGAGAGACCACATATGTCAATAAGTTTGGTTAAGGCTTCAGGCCCAGATGCCTCCAAACCAGGACATTCAGTAAATGAATTAGAGTTAACAAACACAAGTAGATACTATCTCAGAGAACTTATGAAAGCCTACAGACACTGGGAATTTTACCCTTAAATTGCAAATGAGCTAATAATTCCTTATAAGCAAGATTACTGTTTCGGTGGAGGCTGCTGAAAATCCACCAAAATCTCTCTTCTGTTTTTCCATGGCACCAGAGTTGTTTCTGTGCCCATAACTGCCTGCTCAGATACTACATTTCCAAATCTCCCTTGCTATCCAGGTGTAAGCATGTGACTAATTCTCATCAATACAATGATGATGAAGTGACCGTTTGCCACTGTGGGTCTTGGCCTTAAATCGTTGAGTAAGCATGCTTCCATACTTCTTCCCTTTCTCCCAACCTAACACACCCAGGTATCATTGAACAAAGGAGGCAAATTCTCTGTGGGAAGGAGGGGAAAGAAGATGGAAGAAATCTGGTTCCCTGAAGGCCTACATGGGGAGGATCCCCTCCCCCAGTCCAGACCACTCACCTCGGTACTGTCACAAGAGAGGGAGACAGACTTTTAAACTTTAAATATTTAAACTTCAAGTAGAGTGAAATAGTCTCAATTTGCTTAGGAGAGTCTTGTCTTATGCCTGTTGTCTTGGCATAGTTATAGACAAGATTCTCTTTCACTACCCAAATAAACTACATGGTAACCCCATTTTAATTCAATGTACCATGCTACCTCTTTCTATCAGCAGCTTAACTTCTCTATGACCAGTATAGAAATCGGTACCTGGAACTTGCATGCTAACCTGAACCTGAAATATGTATGATTAGCAGTCGTGTGGGAGGTGAGGGTATGTGTACATCAGGTTAGAAGACTAGCAACCCTGACTATACGCTGGTTTATATTTGATAACATTGTCCCCTGGGATGACTTGAAAGGCAGACCATGCGTACATACCAAAACTATAGCCATGGTTCCAGAATGTTAATTTGTTTTGGTTGGTCCTTGTAGGTTTAGCAAGGTATTACAAGAAAGAAATAAGCATAGGCAAGAATTGGCACGTTTAAAAGCAGAGACAAAAATATAACAGATGGGGTTGGAAATACCTCCCCCTGCTTCTATACTTCAGACAGCAGTAGATTCATAACTATTGCTTCTCAAAGAATTACCATTAAGTAAAAGCAAAAAACAAACAAACAAAAAAGGACCAGGTTAAGAATGTTACCTTTACACATAAACTCACTGCTTCGGATCTCCTAAAAATAGGCGCGGAGAAGAATGGATCTCAGAAGCCAGGAAATAAAGCTGGCCTAAGACCTAGGTGCAGAAAAGGGTTTTGTGAACGGTGACTGGAACTCGGGACTGACGAGAAGAAATACAACTATTCTGAAGCCTACTATGCAGCACCCGGCTGGCTTAGTTGGTGGAATATGCAACTCTTGATCTCGGGATTGTGAGTTCGAGCCCCACGCTGGGTATAGAGATTACTTAAATAAATAAATAAACTTCAGAAAAAAATCTGCTTTCCAAGAATAGACAATGGGGAATTTATAAATATTCATAAATTGGAGGAACCTCAAAAGACATAAAAACTAAACACAACGTAAGATTCTAGATGACATCTTGGAATAGAAAAAGGACATTCATGGAAGAACTGATAAATCTAAATAAAGTCTGCAGTTGGTAAAAAATAAAACTAAGAAGCCTTCTAAATTTTTGAAATCTCAAACCTGGCTTACAAATGCCGATGACTATTTGAACCCTAGCACGCACATACTGCATGTTCACTTCAGAAAGCATCATGCGACAGTGAACAAAGAAGACCTTCTTCCAAACGGCACAGCCAGGGCCAAGGAAGATGATGATCAAGAGAATTACTCTGAGAGAAGCAGAATCAGTTGTGGCAGGATGAGCTAGTCAAGCATGCATTTAACTGTCAGGGCAGAAAATCTCCACGAGTAGATTTTAAGGAGCATCAGTGAATTTGCATTTTGTTCCTCCGTTTTCCAAACTGCAGTCTTTATGGCGGGGATCCCACTACTGCTCCATCACCGTGTGGGTGTGCAGATGTGGAGGGGGCATAGGTAACTGCCCTTTTAGCTTATAGGTCATGGGACAATGAGCAGCTACCTCTGGACCAGATCAAATAGACTGTCCATTACCTAGAGAACCTAGACCTTGAGCTGGGTCCAGTACAGATGGGACTCGAAGGACACCCCTTGGAGAGCAGATGGACGTGCCTGCGAGTAGGTGAAGTACACACACATATACTTGGGTGATGCGTGGAGGGATTTGAGGGGGACAAACTAGTTATACACCAAGTTTTTTCCCATATTTTTCTTTAAAAACTTTGCCATGTCTTGGCTCATGTCTGTCCTTCTATAGGTGATATTTCTGAGCCTCCTTTGCAGATAGTGGTGGCCTTGTGATGAAGTTCCATTCTTGGGATTTGAGTGGAATTGATATTTGCTACTCTGGATGGGGGACTTAAAACATCGAGCATGTGCTTCTCTCTCCTTTCCCTTTACCCATGTTAGTATACATGGATGGCTTTGACCCAGCTCTGGTCTTTTTTTTTTTTTTTCTTTTTTTTTAAGATTTTATTTATTTATTTGAGAGAGAGAGAATGAGAGATAGAAAGCACGAGAGGGAAGAGGGTCAGAGGGAGGAGCAGACTCCCCGCCGAGCAGGGAGCCCGATGTGGGACTCGATCCCGGGACTCCGGGATCAAGACCTGAGCCGAAGGCAGTCGCTTAACCAACTGAGCCACCCAGGCGCCCGACCCAGCTCTGGTCTTGTAGCAGAGGATGCCCTAGACAAGATGGAAGGAACCTTGTTCCTTGCTAGCCTGCACTGTTCACCTAAGTGTTGTTATACAAGAGAGATACACCTAAAGGTTTTTTACATCACTGTTTGGGGGGAGGGGGATTCTTCGTTATTTTAGCTAAGTCTTGACCATAAACAATTAGAGCCATTCATAAATTCGGATTGTTTGTCTGCCCAGTAAAGCAATGTGCTGTGAGCACATACTAGGTGTCAGACACTGTGCTAGACTTCTAGACCTCCTTGCCACCAGTCAGTCCTCACTGAACTACCACTCAGGCTTCATGCTGTGTCCTGTGTCTAGAGCTCCTTGACAAGTTTATACCAGTGCCTGCGAAACCACACGCATTGTGAGCGGAACTGGAAATGGAACGGAGCACTTCCTGACTCTAGAACTCTTTATCTTCCTATTTATAGCTGCTTAATTTTGTAACTAGTTTTCAAACATACCAAAATCTCTCAGGAATGTAAGGGCTTAAAAAAAATTAAAAAAAAAAAAACTAACAGACATGTTTATTTTGCCTTGTCTATTAGATGTTAACATCATTTTGCCAATATTTTCATAACTGGAGTTTTTATATAAATAAATAAAAGCACAGTAGGCCCAATGCCAGTTTAAATTCATATGCTTAAGTTCTGGGAATTTTCCATATACTTCCACTTACAACTGAATTTTTAGTAAAGCAATATTTCAGAAAAGTATATTAGAACGCTAAGATTCCATGAGTGTAATGAATACTGGGTAGAATACATTACTTTCATATCCTACCATATATTAAACCTTGTAAAGAAAAAGCCATTCGTAACTTAAAAAAATATATTTCAGAAGGAAGGTTCTTTGGTTCATCTTGGTAAAATCCACCTGGTAACCTAAAATCTCATTACACAATGTTTATTATTTCTTTGTGAAGGAAAACCTGAGGGAGGCAGTATTCTTTATTTTGGCAGTGTGCTAATCTGAAGATTACATCATTTTTTGTAATTGGTACTGGTTAATGTTGGTTCTTATTTTACCTTTTAAGATCATGAATGTTTCATAAGTAATGCCAAATGAACTAACTACTCAAGAAACCAGATGCCTCGTCTTTGAAATTCTTGTTGCTATAAGGGAAGTTGGGAGAATCACTCCTCTGGATTTCCACTGTGCCTAAAACTTGAGGCCACCTTGTGTCCAGCCTGGTTCTTGATGCCTCCAGGATTTGCTTCCCAGACAGTTGTTTGGTGCTCCTTTACATGGCACGTCTAGGGTCTGAATTGTCCACAACGACTTTTAACTGTGGAGGCCTCTTGTGGTACAAAATTTCATGCCTTCCTCGAGCAACCTCTGAGCTGGTGCCAGTTAGGATGGCAGCGAATTAGGGATCCCTTAAGCAGGGGCTGGGGCCACAAGAACAAGGGAATGAAAGATTGAAAAAGAGCAGAATCACAAAAGAAAGAACAAGGAACACATGGACTCGCAGAGCAGATACATTTATATGGGAAGGGACGGCAATTAAGTAAAATGTTCAGAAACAGTGAAGTAAGGCACACTTTGAGGCTCTAATATGGCACAACCAGAGGTTTCTGACATGCTTCCTTCCCGACAGTCGTATCACCCTGGGACACAGAAAGCTGAAGGCTATTGTAGAGAGAGAAGCTTGAACCTGCTGGGAGAGAGGAGGTAATTTATGAAGATATGCCCTGTTTCAATTGGGTTCTCCTTAACCAGAACCAGACAAGTAGTTTACATGGTGAATCTCAGGAGGCAGCATAGAAAGGTGGGGAAATTTGGATTTGGAAGGCTCAGAAACCAATAGAGGGTATGCTGTCTAGCAGTTACCACTCACACTGGGCAACTGAGGTTCAATCCCAGTAGGGCGCTGTGGGGAGACAGTGAGCAAGGTAAAACCGACTTCATAGATTCCAACTGTTTCGATGTTGAAGAAAGGGCTGGACAATGGATTTCAAGGTGGTGCTTGGGAAATATGGATTGAACACTGAATATCAAGAGAATATGTGGAATTTACAACCGATTCAGATTTGAATGATGTTTCCTGGGTGCCGGGTATTGTGTTACCTTTCACAAGATAGTCTGTTTAATCTTCACAAGAATCTGATAAAGTAGGTGCTGCTATCCTCGTTTTTACGTATGGAGAAACAGAAGCTCAGAGGAGATCAATGCCTTATAGAATATGATATGGCTAACATAAAGGAGATCCTGGATTGTATTCAGGTTTCCTAACTCAAAATGTAGTGAAAGGCAGAAGAGAAGGTTGCAGAGAATAGGAGCTTTGGAGTCCTATTTTCGTTTGTACTCTATTGAGGTCCAGGGTGATATCCAGTCTCAACTGTCAGTAACAGCATGGGTGTCTGCAGAGCAGAACAGTTACAGGCCATTATGTGGAACAGATATGCCTGCTTTCACATCAGCCCTGCCATTCACCTTGGACAAGTGCCTTAACTGCTCTGGGCTTTAGTTTCTTCACCTATAAAATGAATATATAAGATCTACTTTAAAAAGCTAAAAACTTTGTCCATTGTCAAGGCTAAATAGACTCAGTTCTATTCTATTTGTTCCAGTACACATATTTGATGCCCTAACACATTGGCAAATTCTCAGATCAGTTTGTTCCTGTTGTAAATACCAATGTCAATAATGAAGAGTGCACTTCAAAGAAATCAACTACTTCTACAAACTGAAAATTCGGGGCTAGTATTGAGAGAAGTAACGTCTACCGCAACTTCATCAAGCATAAATATAAAAACTAACATTTTTCTTTGTCTAAGTTTTTCCTTCAGGTGCATGATAACTACATAATTATGACTAGCTTATTTTTCTAGTTATTTTAATTCATTAATTAATCCATTGTTAAATGGTTATTAAGCAGTTTTATATGCCAGGCACTAAACTAGTTCTGTTCTGGGTTGGAGGGGTGAACAAAATAGGCATGGTCTCCATCCTCCTAGATCTTGAGAGTCTAGTTGTGGAATCAGATGCTAACAAGAAGTTCAGCAAGAAATATTATTTTATTTGTGGTTCCAACAGAAAATAATGGATATGCAAATACCTAATATGAGGAAACTATTCTTAAATCAAATTGTACAAAGTTCCCAAAAAGAGATTACAAATAGATGTTTCTTAGTTCTTGTTAAAGGATGGTTTCAAGGATTCTTTCAGAAAAAGATAATTTTAGCTTTAAAAACTAATGGTATGACCTGCAGTTGATTCATTTAGATTGAGTTCAATTCAATTTAACTCAGCTCAATTCAATCTAACCCACCTTCTTCAAGTCTTGTATTGTATTAGTTTGGAAATAAATGGTTCTTTCTCTTGGTGTCCTAAACATTCACTCCCCTTCCCAAGGCCCTAATAAGCTTTAGACCTGACCTCATTCTATCACCTAATGAGAGCTCAGAGAATGACGTAAGTGGCAAAGCAACATGCCTTAGTGTACCCGCAGGAATGAATTGTAAAGTTTGTGGTATTTTTTTTTTAAATGAATCAAGGGAGTGATTGACCTGTCCAGTTGAAAGCAATTAGAGAAGAATTATGTTTGAGTATTTTCTAGAATAGGTGGCAACAATTGTTATCTCTGTGCAGATTCTTCCCCTTTAAACTTGAATTTCTAAAAATGATTTGAATTTTGTGTGTTTTGCACTTTTTAAAAAAATGTCCATGGTTCCTTTCATTTACTTTCAGCCCAGATTCATCTTTGAAAAGTCATTTTTGGAGCTTTAATGACTTGCTCACAGTTTGCTTATTAACAGTGCCAGAAATGCTGCAGACAATTAGATATGGATTTTCATGCTATATAGGACTAAAAGTAGTCTGCGCTAACTGAAATTTCTACCCATTTGAAAATATTTGCTGCCTGTAAAACTCTAATGAAACTGAAGCAAAAGAAACTCTACCAACTGAGGATTTCCATTGCTTTAACAAGAATGGCAACAGCTTGGCAAGGATTGTGTGTGAGCTCCATTCTGTTCAATTCAAAACAAAATGTGTTTGTTTCCATTTTCTGCAGGGTTGAGAAACAGATTGCTGATAGAAAATGGTTCAAGCAAAATGTAATGATGATTTGGTTGCTAATTCTTTGGTTTTGCTTTTGATCATATTCTTAATAGGATAAGATTTCTAATAATATAGATAGGGCTGATTATTTAGTTTGGAATTCATTGAATTTTTTATTTCATATTTCTATCATGTTAACATAAAAAACAAAGAGACATAGGAAAATTCACTTAGTGTTTTCCAAAGACTTGAGATCACTGTGCTATTATCTGCAATAATCCTAGATTTGTGGCACAAGCCACTTCGAACAGATAGAGAGCCCTAGTTGGAAGGGACCCTAAAGATATTTTAGACCAAGGATGTCATTTGATAGATTAGGGATCTCCAGCAAACTAAGAGAAAGAGAGCCATTTCCAATCTAACTGACTAACCTAAACCTAGTGATCTCTAGGAGGCCTTGGTTGAGGGCTGTTACTCCAAAAAGAACTTGCTTCTGACATGTGCCTGAGATCGTTATCAATCCTAAGCCGTCATTATTAATTTTTTCATTTTGGGGTTTCAAGGATCATGGGGAACCACAAATTCTTATGAGGGCATGCCTAAAGTGACATTAGTTTTTGTTTGTTTGGTTACTTCTTGCTCCCCACTCAGCTCTAAAGCTTTTAAGACAAATGTCTTTCCCTTTGACAACAAATAGATTTTTTTCCTAATCCATTTTTTATGAGGAAAAACCCAGTATCTTAAAGACTTAGATTTATGAAAAAATCTCAGTTCCAACTCCCTACCATGTGTTGATCTAAAGCCTTGAATTTTGTGTGTTGTGCACACAAAATTTGTTTCATATAAACAACATATATTTGTCTCATATAAACAACTCCATTATTACTCCACCCCCTATCCCCGCTGTTATCCCTTCTGCATTAGAACCCAAAACACAAATTTCCTGGTGTCAGCAAATAATTCCAGGGCTTTACTGCATTAGCCTGCATTGAACCACTTAGTAATAGAGTCAGATCCTTCATTTAAATGTTCAACTATGTGTGTGAATATTTATTATATTTTTTCTAGTATTTTCAAGGTTTTTTAGAGTATTTTCCAGAATACCTAATCCATAATACTTTGGGAAGTAGATTTCAATATATTATCCTTATATTTATCATAGGCCACAGTACTCTCTATAGTCATCTATCTGCCTTTTTCAAACATTTGCACACATTAGCTGTCTAGTCCTTTAAGGAATTTGACTTTGAGACCCCTGAGTTTATTGGGAAGGTGAGTAATACATTATGTCTTATTGAAATGTGTTCTGGAGTTCTTAATTCCAACTTTTTACAGTTTCTTAGTTTATTTTCCTTCTTTCCAGAGAAAATTGTTTCATTTTTCTAGTCCTTTAAGAGTAAACAAATTCCATATTATCTACAAAAAAAAGTGGAAGATTAAGAATAGGAGATTATTTTATCTAAAATTCAAGAAGAATATTGATTGGAAGGGGGAAAGTTGTAAAGGCCCAAATTTAGAGAAACAACTCTTCAGTGTATTTATTCCATAATTGTTTACTGAGTTCCTACCAAGTGCTAAACAATGTATTATTAATTGGGGATATAATGATGAATAACACATTCATGGTTTCTTCCCTTATAGGGCTTTAAAATAAAACTGTGTATTAGAACAACAAATAGTTGGTATAAGCAAAAAGTGTAATTAGTAAATTATATTTCTCAAAGCCTATTTAGGGACATAGATTCACACAGAAAAATTAAAAGTCTGTTAAATTAAAACCTTTTTGAAGGCTTCACTGCTTTTAATGATACTGATCATGGAATTTGGTAGGTGTTCAATAGTTAGCACCATGGCCATGAATTTCTGCTTTGATATCTGTGTGTCTTTTTTGGTGTTTACCCTCATTTCTGCTCACTCTCCTCTATTTAAATTAATATTTCAGTTATATTTAGAATGTCTCATATAAACAACTCCATTATTACTCCACTCATTATTACTCCACTCCACTCCACTATTTTTCTAACTTATTTGACTCTTGTGGCTCCCCCACAGCCTTTGAGTTTGTAACCCCTATTTTAAATTTATAGAGTTCTATATTTTTTTATTAATTGATTTGAAACAAATGCTTTTTTTTATCTGGGGAAAAAAAAAACAACTTTCAGTGGGAAAGAACTCTTTTCCTGGATTTACAAGGAGATAGAAATAGTGCACCCCATAGGTGGGAGACCTAAACACTACTTGATGAGAGCATCCTGTAAAGGAAGGCAGAGACCAGACGTCCAAGCAGATGATGCTTTCAGGAGGCAAGACTCTAGGTTTCAAGATCCCCAGCTTTAGCAAAATACCTGCCCTATTGGAGATCTGGAAACAAAGATCAGAGGGATTCAAAGAGAGGTCAGTGGTGATCATGGTAACCTTGATCTCCATTTCCTTATAATCATGAAAACCTCCTAGAATCCGCAGCAATGAAAAGTATCCCCAGTAGAATTGGAACTACCATTCCTCACCAACAAAATGGAATGGAAGTTGAGAGCCAGGATTAAATTTATATAAAGCAAATAGAGAAATGTTTGTTAGACAGCTGAGAATCATGTTTTGATGTCCCATAATAGACAAGGTGACACATTTTACAGACCCTTTTGACAAGGTACAAATCATAGCACAACAAAGCATACTTTTGCAAAACCGTGTGTTATGGATGGGTCAACACATATGAGATCAGGGGACCCTGCTCCCCATGACATCACTTGATCCTGTCAATTGCTGAGTCCCAAGGAAGAGATACTGGTAAAAGTGAGCCCTGTATCCTTAGGCTAGGTAATGGTTCCAGGCAGTTCCCAGGTCATCTGTGGGAGAATAGAGGGTTCACAAGCCTTTTCCCCTTGACTCAGAAAATTATAACGCCAGGAGAATCTTTAAAGGCTAAAAGGGAAGAGATCCTCCAGGATGGAACAAAACATAGATAACCATTCTGGGCTTTCCAAATGTGAGCTGTGACTTGGACAAGCTTCAAATATTGATATCCTTTTCAAAAGTAACTTTTATTGTATTGTTATTCATTCTTTTACTGAATGACTATTGAGTACTTACTCAATAAGGGCAAGGCACTAATTTAGGCACTGAGAATACTAGAGGGCCCTACAGAGGGCCCTAATTAGAAACAGTTGTACTTCCAGAAGAGGTTTCTAAAAATGTAGGAGACTTCCTTTGTTTACCAGAATGACTGGGAGTGTCTACTGATATTAACTGCCAAGTGTTTAGGAATGGTAAGTGTGGTGCAATGCACAGGATGTTCCTGCAAACAAAGAATACCAATAGCACTTGCATTGGCCAGTTTGTTCAAGAACACAGAAACCACTCTAGCTATTTCAAATGGAAAACAACTTAATGTGCATTTGGCATGGTCAAAGCCATTGTTAAGTACAAGTCAAAGAAGGCTCTTGCTAACTCTCAGGTTTGCTGTTATTCAGAGACTTAGGAAGTTGTTCCTGCCAGCAGGTCAGGAACTACAGGA
Source organism: Zalophus californianus (assembly GCF_009762305.2). Classification (NCBI taxonomy): domain Eukaryota; kingdom Metazoa; phylum Chordata; class Mammalia; order Carnivora; family Otariidae; genus Zalophus; species Zalophus californianus. Next base: position 186,364,762 of record NC_045596.1, read on the forward strand.
ATCCAGCATCAGTAGTCACACTGCCTTCACAAAGGGATGCCCTGAGGCTACCACCAAACCTCAATCTATCTCTGCAGCCAGGGAAAAACAAATGCCTTCTGCTCCCTTACTGCCTTTCCAAATCTAAGCCAGAACCTTACTGACAGGATTCTGGGAAATGTAGTTCCCAGTTTCCTGGTTGCTGTGAAACACAGGAAAAGCGTAGATCATAAGTTTTCAAACATTCCCACTTCTGGGAAGACAGAGTTTATGGTTCAAGTCCAGTCAAGACAAGAGGAAATTTGTAAACATCTCGGACTTACCACTAAGATCCCAAAAGAGTCTTGCTTTAGAAGGAAGGATCATGTCTCAGGACTACAAACCATGCCCTAAATTTAAGGATAAATATGAAACAGACCTACCCTAACAAAACCTAAAATCAAGTCTCAACAGAATCAAAGATAACCACCAAGTTTTAACTGTCTGCCAGAATGAAACTGAATACTCTTTATGGGAAGAAAAGAGAACTTCAAGTGCCCATACTATATTGTACATGATTTTTCTAAAATCTAACATAAACTTATGAGGTATGCATAAATACAGAAAAATTGATTCATAACAAAAAGAAAAAGCAGGCAATAGAAATAAAGTCTCAATTACCCAATGTTGGAATTTACAAACAAGGACTTTAAAAGAGCTATTATAATTATGTTACAGGAATTTTTTGGAAAATATAGAAAAAAATGGATGAACTAATGAGGAATTTTAGCAGAAAATTGAAATTATAAAATAGAACCAAATAAAAACTCTTGTATTAAAAATATTTGAAATGAAAAAATTCATTGGCAGGGCTTGAAAGCATAATGGACACACAGATGAAAGGATCAATGAACTTGAAGATAGTCAAAAAATAAAAGAAGATAGCAGGAGGGGAAGAATGAAGGGGGGGAAATCGGAGGGGGAGATGAACCATGAGAGACTATGGACTCTGAGAAACAAACTGAGGGTTCTAGAGGGGAGAGGAGTAGGGGGATGGGTTAGTCTGGTGATGGGTATTAAAGACAGCATGTACTACATAGAGCCCTGGGTGTTATATGCAAACAGTGAATCATGGAACCCTACATCAAAAACTAATGATGTAATGTATGGTGATTAACATAACATAAAAAAAAAGAACTTATTCAAAATGAAGGAAGGAGAGAGAGAGAGAGAAAAGAAAAGAGAAGAGAGTGCCTAAGATCTAGTGACAAAAACAGTCTCATGTAAGGATTAAACTTATCAAAGACACAAACCCAAGGTCAAAGAAGCTCAGTAAATCCCATGCAGGATAAAAAGAAAGACCTCACCCAGTCACGTCATAGTCAGATAGTTAAATTCAAAGATGAAGAGACAAATCTTAAAAGTAGCCAGATAAAAGAGACATAGTATAATCAGAGAAACAATAATAAGAATGGTGGCTGAGTTCTCCTTAATAAAGAAATGGAAGCCAGAAAACAATGAAATAACATCTTTGAAGTATTGAAAGAAAATATGTCAACCTAGAATTCTATGCCCAATGAAATTTTCCATCAAAAATGAATGTGAAAGAAATTTTCAGAAAAAAAAAACAGAAACAAAAACAAAAACAGAACTCCTTATCAGCAGTTTTGCACCACAAAACATATTAAAGGATCCATTGCAGGCTGAAGAAAATGGTCTTGGTGAAAACTTGGACCTGCAAAAAAAAATGAAGAACACCAGAAATGGTAAATATGTGGGTAAATGGAAAATACTTTTTCTTAATTTCTTTAAAAGTCAAGTGACTATTTAAAGCAATAGTAATGCACTGCAGAGTTTATAAGACAGAAGTAAAATGTATGATAAAACAAGCACAAATGGCTACAGGTGGTAAATGGAATTACACTGTTATAAGGTTCTTATATTGCACATGAAATAGCACAACATTATTTTATGTAGACTGTAATAAGGTAGGACACATATTGCAATCCCTAGAGCACAAACAAAAAAAGGAAAATAAAAATAGTTCAAGAGCCAATAAAGACAATAACATGTTATACTAATAATTATTCAGTTAATCCAAAAGAAGGCAGAAAAGATGGAACACAGGAACAAAGAAGAGGGGAGAAGTAGAAAACAAATGTTAAGATGGGAGACTAAATCTAACCATGTCAATAATTACATTACATAAAAAGATAACGAACACTCTAATAAGGTTAGAGATGTCAGATAAAAGAGCAAGATCCAAATGAATGCAAGATACTTTAACTATAAAGAGACAAATAGCTTCAGAATTTTAAAAAATGGAAAAAGATACCATGCGAACACTAATCACAAGAAACATAGTGTGACTATATTATCAGACAAAGAAGACTTCGTGATGGGGATATTAAAGAAGACACAGAGGAATATTTCATAATTTTAAAAGGGTCAATTCATCACATAAAAATTTGCAACTAAGAGTAGACCTTCAAACTATAGTAAGCCAAAATTGACAGAATGAAATGGAATAGTGGGAAATTTTAATATCCATTGATCAAAAATAAGTAGAAAGTGTAGACCAAAATATCAGTAATATAGAGAATTAAACATTCTTTTAAAGTAGGCTCCATGCACAGCATGGAACCCAATGCAGAGTCCAATGCAGGGCCTGAACTCAGGACCCTGAGATCAAGACCTGAGCTGAGGTCAAGAGTCAGAGACTTAGGGGGACCTGGGTGGCTTAGTTAGTTAAGCATCTGCTTTTGGCTCAGGTCATGATCCCAGGGCCCTGGGAATGAGTCCCACATCAGGCTCCCTGCTCAGCAGGGAGTCTGCTTCTCCCTCTGACCCTCCCCCCTCTCATGCTCTCTCTCTCTCTCTCTCATTCTCTCTCTCTCACATAAATAAATAAATCTTAAAAAAAAAGAGTCAGAGACTTAACTGACTGAGTCACCCAGGTGCCCAAGAATCAAGCATTTCTATTGACCAAATTGATATTTATAGACTTTTACATTCAACTACTGCAAATATTATTTGAAATGCATGAGGAACATTCACCAAGATTGAACTATGCCAGATCATAAAATAAGTTTCATTAAGTCTTAAAAAACTAAAATCACATAGATGTTTTTAGACCTTACAAGAATTAAATTGAAATCCCACTGTAAAATTATAATTAGAAAAACCTTTAAATATTTGAAAATTAAAATACATGCTTCTAAATAACACATGATCAAAGAAAAAACTCACGAGAAAAATCAGAAAAATATTTTGAATTGAATGATAATGAGATACAGCATATCAAAATTTGTGGGATACAGCTAAAGCAGTGCTGAGACGGAAATAAATAGTTTTAAAGCAGACATTTGAGGGGGAGAAATCAGTAGTTGAAACTACCAAAATGAAACAAGCTAGATAAGAAAGGACAATTAAGCTCAACAAAAGTAAAAGAAAGGAAATAAAATATAATAATATAAAATCAGAAATCAATTATAGGAAACAGGAAAACAAAAGGGAAAGTTAATAAAAGTTTATTTAAAAGGATTAACAAAAGTGATATACCTTTAGCAAGACTAATTGAGAAGCAAAATGCCAATATAAAGAATGAAAGGAGAGATATCACTATAAATTCTTCAGATATTAAATGAAAACAAAGGATATTAGAACATCTTTACATCAGTACATTCAGTCAATTAGATGAAAATTAAAACATAATTTCCTGAAATTGATACAACAAAAAGTGGAAATTTTGAATACACATGTATTTGTTAAAAAAATAAAATAAAATAAATCATCAAAAGAAAATTTCAAGCCCAGATGACTTCACTAGTAAATTCCATCAAACATTTAAGGAAAAATATGAAAGTTCAGTAAACTCTTTTAGAAACGAAAGAAGAGGAAACACAAATTAGTCTTATGAGACCAGTCAGCATGACAATGACACCAAAATGTGAAGGACATTACAAGAAAAAAATTGCAGACCAATATTTCTCACGAGCATAGATGTAAAAGTCTTCAATAAAATGTCAGAAAATGAAATTCAGTAATATATAAAACTGATATTACATTATAGCTAAGCAACATTATGATGGGAATGCAAGGTTGATTTAATACTTAAAAAGGAATTAATATAATTCACACCTAATAGAATAAAAAAAGATACTATATGATCATATCAGAATATGCAGAAAATGCATTTGACAAAATTCAACACCTAATCAGGATTAAAAGTAAAAACAACATCACAGCATGTAGGAATAGAACTTTCTAAAATTGGAAAAGCATACCTGTGAAAAGCCTATATCTAATATCATACTTACTAAGATATTGAATATTCCACCCTTACCTCCTAACATAAACAAGTTAAGGATTCTTACTTTAACAAATTCTATTCAGCATGTGCTAGAGATCTTAAACTGTGCAACAGGAAAAAAGAAAAGAAATTTAAAAAGAAAGAAGGAAAAAAGAAGGAAATAAAGAAAGGCATAAAGCTTAAAAATAAGAAAGGAGTGAAACTGTCTATTTGAAGACTATCCATGATCAGATACACAGATAATCCAATGGGTTCCATAAACCACAGAAGTAATAAGTGAATTTAACAAGGTCACAGTATAAGTGGGTCAATCTATACACTAGCAATAAAACTGGAAAACAAAATACCATTTATGAAAAATTATAAAACATCTGTTACATAGCAATAAATTTAATAAAAGATGTGCAAGACCTCTACCCTGAAAACCAAAATATTGCTGAGAGAAATTAAAGAATGTCTAAATAGAGAGCTATGCCATGTTTGTGGTTTGGAAGACTCAATATTATTAAAACATTTGTTATTCCCAACTTTACAGATTTGGAAAAATCACAACAAAAACCCCAGCCGATTTTTCTAAAATTTGACACACAGATCCTAAAATTTATATAGAAATTTAAAGGACTTGATATAGCCAAGACAATTTTAAGAAGAAGAAGACATTGAAAGAATAATAGGATTTTATTTATTTGTTTATTTTAAAAGATTTTATTTATCTATTTGAGAGAGAGTGAGTGAGAGAAAGCATGAGACAGGGGAGGGTCAGAGGGAGAAGCAGACTCCCCGCCGAGCAGGGAGCCTGACGTGGGGCTCAATCCCGGGACTCCAGGATTATGACTTGAGCCAAAGGTAGACAGTTTGAGCCACCCAGACGCCCCAGTATTTTATTTTTTTTAAAAATTAAGACAGTGTGGTGTTACCATATCTATAAATAAACCTTCTAAGGACAAGAAAGAAGGATCCAGATTACAATCAATTCCAATATCAGCCCCAGTGCAATTCAAAGGGGATATGAAAGTCTTTTGAATAAATGTTGCTGGAACAACTAGAAAAATGGGCTAAAATATTAACCACTATTTCACAGCATTTACAAAAAATAAGTTGAAATTAATAATATTCCTGATTATAGAAGCAAAAACTGGCAATCTTCTAGAGGGAAACTCCATGATTTGGAATAGACAGACACATAAAATGACTAATTATAAAAGAAAAAAACCTGTATACTGGGTTTCATAAAAATGTAAAACTTTGATCATCAAAAGACACTGTTAAAAAGTAAAAATCCAAGCTATAGACTGGGAGAAAAAAGTCTCATTTTATACATCTGATAGAGGACTTATATTCGAATACCTACAACTATATAGTAAAAGAAAGAAAGCATAATTTTAAAAAACTGGCCAAAAGGCGTGAACATTCTTCACAGTAGAAGATATATGAATGGCCAATAAGCACATGAAATGGAGTTGACATCATTAATCACCAGGAAAATACAAATTAAAACTATAATAAAATATTTATATATACTCTGGCTAAATGGCCAAAAGTAAATTAATTAGATGGAAAATTCCAATTTATGGTAGAATATAGAGCAATGAAATTCATGCCTCTCTGATGGGAAACAAAATAGTACAACCAATTTTGAAAACTTATAGAAAACTGGGATTTTAAAAATAATTTCAAATATATACTTACCCTCTGACCTAATAATTCCACTTCTAGATATTTATCTAAGAGAAATGAAAACATGTCATAGAAAAACTTAATCAAGAATGTTCTCAGGGCACCTGGGTGTCTCAGTCGTTAAGCATCTACCTTCAGCACAGGTCATGATCCCAGGGTCCTGGGATTGAGCCCTGCATCAGGCTCCCTGCTCCACGGGAAGCCTGCTTCTCCCTCTCCCACTCACCCTGCTTCTGTTCCCTCTTTTGCTGTGTCTCTCTCTGTTCAAATAAATAAATAAATTCTTAAAAAAAAATGTTTTCATCAGCTTTATTTAAAAACAGGCATCAACCCAAATGCACATCAACAGGAAAATAAATAATTAGTTTTGATATTTCTTACTATGGAATCCTACTCAACAATAAAGAAAAAGTGAATTACTGATAATGCAACAGCATGGATGAATCTCTAAAACATTATGTTGGATAAAAGAAACCATACACAAGATTGCATGATATATGATTCCAACTATATGAGTTTAAGAATTGGGTAAAACTAATTCTTAATGACATAAATCAGAACAATTATTGCCTTGGGGTAAGGAGAGTTTACTGAAAAGAGGAATAAAAGTGCTTTATGGGTGATAGAAATGTTCAATAACTTGATTTTGGTGATTGGTTACATGGCTATATATATTTGTCAAAACTTGTCAAATTGTACACTTGAGATCTGAGTGTTTTATTGTATATAAAATTTATCTCAAAAAGGTATTTTTAAAAGTAAAATAATAAAGAATATATTGGAACACCCTACACAAAAATAAAGTCAAAATGGATTAAAGGCCTAAATGTGAGAGCTAAAACTATAAAAATCCTAGAAGAAAACATAAGCAGTAATCTCTCTGACATTGTCCCTACTGACATTTTTATATATTTGTCTCCTCAAACAAGGGAAACAAAAGAAAAACAAACTATTGGGACTGAATCAAAATAAAAAGCACAGCGAAGGAAACCATCAATAAAACAAAAAGGCAACCCACTGAATGGAAGAAGATATTTGCAAATTATACATTTGATAAGGGGTAAATATATAAAATATATAATGAACTTATTAAACTCAACCCAAAACCCCCAAATAATCTGATTAAAATGGGTAGAGGACCTGAACAGACGTTTTTCCAAAGAAGACATACAGATGGCCAACAAACACACAAAAAGATGTTCAACATCACTAATCATCACGGAAATGCAAATCCAAACCACAATGAGATACCACTTCACACCTGTCAGAATGGCTCATATCAAAAACACAAGAACCAATAAGTGTTGGCGAGGATGTGGAGAAAAAGGAACACTTGTGCACTGCTGGTGGGATTGTAAATTGGTGCAGCCTCTTTGGAAAACAGTATTAATATTCCTCAAAAAATTAAAAATAGAACTGCCATATGATCCAGTAATTCCAGATTCCACTACTGGATATTTACCCAAAGAGTATGAAAACACTAATTCAAACACTAATTCCATTATACAGATATAATGGAATATTACTCAGCCATTAAAAAGGAATGAAATATTTCCAATAACATGGATGGATCTAGAAAGTATAATACTAAGTGAAGTAAGTCATACAGAGAAAGAAAAATACCATATGATTTCACTCATATGTGGAATTTAAGAAATAAAACAAATGAACAAAGAAAAAAGAGACAAACCAAAAAGCAGACATTTAACTATAGAGAACAAACTGATGGTTATCAGAGGAGAGATGGGTAGAGGAATGGGTGATACAGGTGAAGGGGATTAAGAGTACACTTATCAGGATGAGCACTGAGTAATCTATAGAATTGTTGAATCATACGGTACAACTGAAATCAATATAACTCTGTAAGATAACTATACTGAAATTAAAAAAAGAAAAGAAAAGAAAGACATACCCTATGATCCAGTAATTCTACTACTGGGTATTGACTCAAAGAAAATGAAAACTCTAATTCAAAAATATATGTGCATCTTTATGTTTACTGCAGCATTATTTACCGTAGTCAAGATATGGAAGCAACCCATATCTATTGACAGCTGAATGGATAAAGATGTGCTATATATACAATGGAATATTACTTAGCCATAGAAAAAGAAATCTTGGCATTTGCAACAACATGGATGGACCCAGAAGGTATCATGCTAAGTGAAAAAAGTCAGACAGAGAAAGACAAGTACCATATGATTTCACTTATGTGCAGAATCTGAAAAGCAAAAGAAATGAACAACCACCACCACCACAACAAAAAAAGCAGAAATAGACCCCAAAATACAGGGAACAAACTAGTGGTTCCTAGAGGGGAGGAGGGAGGAGGATGAGCAAAATGGGTGAAGGGGAATGGCTTTCAGTTATGGAATGAATAAGTCATGGGGATGAAAGGTACAGCATAGGGAATAAAAAGGAAAAAATAGATCTCTTGGAAAATGCAAAAGGTTAGGAGAACAAAAATCCTCTTTAAGCAGATTTTCACTGTTCACTGTCCACCCAGTGTGAATATCCACCTAATGTCATTGAAGTTCTTAAGGTTTTAAAAAATAATATACTCAAATTCCTTCAAAGAGGAGCCACAGGTAAAAAAGCAAAAGTCTCCATAAGCCCAGCCTCAAGACCTAATCAATGTTCACAGGTAGTTTTTTATTTCCAGTATTTCCTATGCATGTGTTAACATATTTTTAATAAAAATGAGGTTATACTATCAAACTGTGTACAATGATTTAAAGTCTGAGCTTCCAAGTCTCAAACTGTGTATAATGATTTAAAGTCTGAGCTTCCAAGTCTAAAATCTGATTTATGTATCTGAAATTATTCACTGGGTTTCCAGAGGTTGCCTTCCATTGTCCTATTCAGCATGGAGTGTATCTATTATTAATGTGCTTATAACTTAGTGGAGAAGGTGAATTCAGATCAACTGAAATCACAAAGTGGAAATAAGTTAGCAGCCTCAAAATATTTTTGGAATGGTGCAGTATCTAAATGAATTGATTTTAAAGATAAATGTAGTAACTAGAAGAGCATATTTAGAGGGAAGGAAAGATAATGCTTGATGTCACAATGATACTTTTGGAGGATGGGTATTTTGCCACATTGATGCCAATATTACTATTACTGTAGAATTGTGGTTTTCTGCCTTCGTTTTAGCAACAGACTCCTTTCTTCAAATGAAATCTTACCAGGAACCCCAGTTTATGAAACAGGTACAACCATAGCAATTCTGGTTGAATAGTTTGGCAAAAAGCTAGAGTTTGTCAAGGCCCACAGTCCACATCCTCCGTCCTACCCAGGTGTCTGGTTCCCCAGAAGAATTTGTAGGACTCCAGTGAAGTTTGAAAACCACCAATTGAAAGGACAGCAGTTTTGTCTATTCCTTTATTCATTCTCTCTCTTCTTAATATCATTCCTTTATCTTTTCTTTTGCAAAAACTTCCTAAGTAATTAAATAAATAGTTTTATATTTTACTGGTTTTGGTCATATAATCAGAAGAATGGTTGAAAGATTAAGATGAGTTATAATTGATAAATTTAAAAGGTCATAAAATTAATGTTTCACTTTTGATAATTTTAAAATCAGTGCATTTGTTGGCCCTTAGTTTCCAATTTAATAATCAGCTTCATTGTTTCCATCAGGAATTGGCTTTTGCTGTGGGATTCTAATCTGAGAAATTAAGAAAGGATCTACATGAATGTTCAATATGTTAAAAGTATAATGGATATTGTCATTTTCCTGTGATTAAGAGGCAAAAGCTTATACAAAATTTTAAAAGTTCTAGCTTTTGACTGGAAATGTATCAACTAGCCAAGCTATCCGTAGTTATCTCATGCCGATTTAATTATAGTCCTATTTGATCTATTAAAGGTAAAAGGAGTCATAAAATTCTTACCAAAAGAAAACAAATGTTGTACTATGTTTGGTGATTGATGTTAACTAGTCTTAAAGTGATGATCATTTTGCAGTATATACAAATATCCAATCATTATGTTGCTTGCCTGAAACTAATAAAAGGTTGTATGCCGATTATATCTCAATAAAAAATAATTTTAAAAAAGACAAAAGGAGATGAATTTTTATCTAATACATACAACTCATTTGGTATTCTACATCTTCAAATCATGGAGTTCATCTAGGGAAAGCCATAAGAGGGATGCTTGTGGGTAATAAGGTAGTGCTAACCTTCAATAACACTTTCACTGGGTTTTGGTCTTTACCAGCTATATATATATATATATATATATATATATATATATATATATATATATATATATAATATAAATATTTTATAATATATATAAAATATTTGCAAATGACATATCAGATAAGGGGCTAGTATCCAAAATCTATAAAGAACTTATCAAACTCAAACTTTGCATTTTTCTTATTCTTTCTGCTTTGGCTCAAGGTCAGAAGGTAGAGAGAAGTCTAAGGAAGAGGAAGTTGAGTATTGAGAACCAGGGAGAGAAATACAGGAATTTCCTGTATCACTGAATTTCCTGTATCCAGGGAGAGAAATACAGGAATTTCCTGTATCACTGAATTTCCTGTATCCAGGGAGAGAAATACAGGAATTTCCTGCAAAGAAATACAGGAAATTCAGTGATATATATCTATCTATATATATATATATTCTCTCCCTGGTAGAAGAGATCCACGAAACTAGGAGCTGGTTCTTTGAAAGAATTAACAAGATTGATAAACCCCTGGCCAGACTTATCCAAAAGAAAAGAGAAATGACCCGAATCAACAAAATCATGAGTGAAAGAGGAGAGATCACAACCAACACCAAAGAAATACAAACAATTAATAAGAACATATTATGAGCAACTATATGCCAGCAAATTAGATAACCTGGAAGAAATGGATGCATTCCTAGAGATGTATCAACTACCAAAACTGAACCAGGAAGAAGTAGAAAACCTCAACAGACCTATAACCACTAAGGAAATTGAAGCAGTCATCAAAAATCTCCCAACAAACAAAAGCCCAGGGCCAGATGGCTTCCCAGGGGAATTCTACCAAACATTTAAAGAAGAATTAATACCTATTCTCCTGAAACTGTTCCACAAAATAGAAATGGAAGGAAAACTTCCAAACTCATTTTATGAGGCCACCATTACCTTGATCCCAAAACCAGACAAAACCCCATGAAAAAGGAGAATTACAGACCAATATCCTTGATGAACATGGATGCAAAAATTCTCACCAAGATACTAGCCAATAGGATCCAACAGTACGTGAAAAGGATTATTCACCATGACCAAGTGGGATTTAGCCCTGGGCTGCAAGGTTGGTTCAACATCTGCAAATCAATCAACGTGATACAATATATTAACAAAAGAAAGAACAAGAATCATATGATCCTCTCAATAGATTCAGAAAAAGCATTTGACAAAGTACAGCATCCTTTCTTGATCAAAACGCTTCAGAGTATAGGGATAGAGGGTACATAACCTCAATATCATAAAAGCCATCTATGAAAAACCTACACTGAATATCATTCTCAATGGGGAAAAGCTGAGAGCTTTCCCCCTAAGGCCAGGAATGCGGCAGGGATGTCCACTCTCACCACTGCTATTCAACATAGTATTAGAAGTCCTAGCCACAGCAATCAGACAACAAAAAGAAATCAAAGGCATCCAAATCGACAAAGAGGAGGTCAAACTCTCACTCTTTGCAGATGATATGATACTTTATGTGGAAAACCCAAAAGATTCCACCCCAAACCTGCTAGAACTCATACAGGAATTCAGTCAAGTGGCAGGATATAAAATCAATGCACAGAAATCAGTGATCTCTTCTACTGTTCCATGGACACTAGAAAAGAATGTGTATTCCGTTGCTTTGGGATGGAATGTTCTCAATATGTCTGTGAAGTCCATTTGGTCCAGTGTGTCATTTAAAGTCTTCATTTCCTTGTTGATCTTTTGCTTAGATGATCGGTCCATTTCAGTGAGGGGGGTGTTGAAGTCCCCCACTATTATTGTATTGTTGTCAATGTGTTTCTTTGCTTTTGTTATGAATTGCCTTATATAATGGGCTGCTCCCATGTTAGGGGCATAGATATTTACAACTGTTAGATCTTCTTGGTGGATAGACCCTTTAAGTTGGATATAGTGTCCTTCCTCATCTCTTATTACGGTCTTTGGTTTAAAGTCTAATTTGTCTGATAAAAGATTCCCACCCCAGCTTTCTTTTGGTGTCCATTAGCATGGTAAATGGTTTTCCACCCCCTCACTTTCAATGTGGGGCTGTCTTTGGGTCTAAAATGAATCTCTTGCAGACAGCATATGGATGGGTCTTGTTTTTTAATCCAATCTGATAGCCTGTGTCTTTTGATTGGGGCATTTAGCCCATTTACATTCAGGGTAATTATTGAAAGATATGAATTTAGTGCCATTGTATTGCCTGTAAGGTGACGGTTAACTGTATATTGTCTGTGTTCCTTTCTGGTCTATGCTGCTTTTAGGCTCTCTCTTTGCTTAGAGGACCCCTTTCAATATTTCTGGTAGGGCTGGTTTTGTGTTTGCAAATTCCTTTAGTTTTTGTTTGTCCTGGAAGCTTTTTATCTCTCCTTCAATTTTCAATGAGAGCCTAGCTGGATATAGTATTCTTGGCTGCATATTTTTCTCCTTTAGTGCTCTGAAGATATCATGCCAGTCCTTTCTGGCCTGCCAGGTCTCTGTGGATAGGTCTGCTGCCAATCTAATATTTCTATCATTATAGGTTACATATCTCTTCTCCCGAGCGGCTTTCAGGATTTTCTCTTTGTCTCTGAGACTTGTAAGTTTTTCTATTAGATGTCAGTTGTTAACCTATTTTTATTAATTTTGAGAGGGGTTCTCTGTGCCTCCTGGATTTTGATGCCTGTTTCCTTCCCCACATTAGGGAAGTTCTCTGCTATAATTTGCTCCAATATACCTTCTGGCCCTCTCTCTCTTTCTTCTTCTTTTGGGTTCCCAATTATTCTAATGTTGTTTCATCTTATCGTATTGCTTATCTCTCGAATTCTGCCCTCGTGATCCAGTAGTTGTTTATTTCTCTTTTTCTCAGCTTCTTTATTTTCCATCATTTGGTCTTCTATATCGCTAATTCTCTCTTCTGCCTCATTTATCCTAGCAGTTAGTGCCCCCATTTTTTATTGCACCTCATTAATAGCCTTTTTGATTTCGACTTGGTTAGATTTTAGTTCTTTTTTCTCCAGGAAGTGTTTCTCTAATAACTTCCATGCTTTTTTCAAGCCCAGCTAGTATCTTTAAAATCATGATTCTGAACTCTAGGTCCAACATCGTACTAAGGTCCCTATTGAGTAGGTCCCTGGCAGACGGTACTACCTGTTGTTCTTTTTGTTGAGGTGATTCTTTTCGTCTTCTCATTTTGTCCAGAGGAGAATAGATAAATGAGAGAACAAAATGCTAACACGTTAACAACGTCCCCAGAAAATATACTCTAAAGAAATCAGAAAAGACCTGAAACCAGGGGGAAAGAAAGGGAAAGAAAGAAAGAAAAAAGAAAGAGAAAAAAAAGAAAAAAAGATAAAAAAAACAGAACAAAACAAACAAAAACAGAATATGATCAAATATGTTCAGGCTAGTGCATAGATCAGTGCCACATACTAGATTTTGGGTGTATTTTGGTCTGTTAGAAGAAAGTGCCTCCTAAAATTTTAAAAAAGAAAGACTTATATATGTACAAAATAAGGGCTGATACAATGAAGGGATGGAATATGACTGTAAAGATGAAAATTATAAAAAATTTTAAAAAAGGAATTGATAAGGGACTTGAAAAAAGAAAGAAGAGGATTAAAAAGAAAGAAAGAAAGAAAGAAAGAAAGAAAGAAAGAAAGAAAGAAAGAAAGAAAGAAAGAAAGAAAGAAAAAAAGGGGGAGAGAATGTGATCAGGCAGGAGACTAGAACAAAGCCATACACTACAGATTTAGGGTATATTTTGATATGTTAGAAGAAACTGTATCTCAAAATTTTAAAGAGAAAACAAGTTATATATATATATATATGCCAAAAATAAGGGTAATTACTATGAAGGGATAGAATATGACTCTGAAAATGAAAAATAAAAATGTTTTTTTAATAGAGGGATTGATAAGATGTTGGTTGAAAAAGGGAAAAAGAAAAATTAAAAAAAAAAACAGTTAAAAAATTAACTTTGAAAGACTAAAGAATCATGGTCAAAAAGCCATGGATTCTATGTGCAGTATTCCTCCAGCGCTGGAGTTCTCCCGTTCTCCTTGATCGGTAAACTTGGGCTTGGCTGGCTGTTCGTGCAGATCTTCTGGGGCAGGGGCCTGTTGCCGTGGTTCCCAAATGTCTTTGCCGGAGGCGGAATTGCCCCGCCCTTCTCTGTCTGGGCTAAGCAAGCTGCTCGGGTTTGCTCTCAGGAGCTTTTGTTCCCTGCAAGGTCTCGGTACAGCTTTGGAGGACGAGAGTGAAAATGGTGGCCTCCCAATCTCCACCCAGGAGGAGCTGAGAACTCGGGGCCCCGCTCCTCAGTGCGCCCCCAGAGCAAAGCAGTCAGTCACTCCCGTGTCCCCGGTCTCCGGCCGCACTCCGCGCTCACCCGGCCTGTGACCGAGCGTTTCTATCTCTGGCACCCGACCCCGTGTGGAGTCTCCAAACCCAGCAGATCCCTGCGATGCGCTCCCGCGCCACTCCTCCCGGGGGAGGAAGGGGAGTCTCCCCGGCTCTGCCGCTTGTTGGGTCCCTGCTGGAGGAGCAGTGGCCTGACTGGGCCGCGGATCACAGTTTATGGCGACCCCGAGCTGAGAGCCCGCGCCTCGGCTCCATCTCTGCAGCCGGCTTCCCCCTCCGATCCCTGGGAGCTCTGCCGCACTCAGGCACCCCCGGTCTCTCTGTGACCCCGAGGGTCCTGAGACCACACTGTCCCGCGAGGGTTCCACCCCCCGCTTAGCCACTGGAGCGACGTCCCTCAGCGGAGCCGACTTCTCAAAGGTCCGATTTTGTGCTCCGCGGCTCTAGCACTTGCCAGAAAGGGCCGACGGAGGCCCCTCCCCCGCCGTCTATCCTCCCGAATATCGCCTCAGATTCACTTCTCCGCACGTCCTACCTTCCAGAAAGCGGGCGCTTTTCTGTGCAGAGAGTTGTTGCTACTCTCCTCTTCGATCTCCTGTTGAGTTCGTAGGTGTTCAGAATGGTTTGATCCCTATTCAGCTGAATTCCTGGGACCAGAGGAAATCCAGGTCTCCCACTCCTCCCTTAATAATTCCTTTTTTATACACTGTTCTTTCTTTGCATCTTGTTATAAATCTTGCACTTTTTCCCACTTAAACTGTCAGTGAGTATACAGTTACAAATCTACCTCTTTTCAACATTCTGCCATAATTTTTATTTCCATTAAGGTTATGCATGTATGTAGAGTCACATTCACTGATTACAAAAATGACAATCCTTGCCATTTCTTGTTTGCCAGAGGCAATCACATTAAGAATTCTAAGTTAATTCTCGTATTTATTTTTTTTATCTCTAAATAACATGTTTATATTTCTACCACTTGATATTTCAGTTCTGGGTATTATATACTGACTTTTCCCTTTGGAAGATAGGACTTCCTGCTCTTTCATCCATGCACCCTGCACCTCCCACACCCCTGTACTTGCAGTTGGCTATCCATCAAATATCATACTTTAACTTGTATCAATATTCAGTGTTTTTATTACTATAGCTGTGTAAACAATATTCAAGTCTGAACCATGAAGTATAAAATGGTTACTTTTCCTAGAAAATAAAATTGTCTTTTTTGGAATACTCAATTGTTTGTTCATGTACTTACAATGAATACAACCCCAAATACTTCCCCAATTATATAAATCTTCTCTCAAAACATCAAATAGAAATTTTATCAATTTGTCTTGCTGAAACATCTCTCCTGGAACTTTCTAGCCTGCTCCAATTGTGATAGGGTGCTCCCTAGTTTGGCTGCATAATATTCATTTTGAAACCTTACTCCAATAGCATTCTAGGGGTTGGGTGGCTCCTTTATCTTTTTATTGTGTTGGATCCCAGTGGTGGGTTTTTGTTTTTTTTTTAATTGTCTGGTGGGGTACAATCTCTAATAAACTCCTGAGAAATATTTCTTGAGATGGAAATTTCAAATACCTTGCATATCCAAAAAATATATCTTATTCTAGCTGAACTCTTAGAACTAATTTGGCTAGATGTGGAATTGGGGGTTGGAAATTATTTTCCCTCTGAATTTTAAAGACAATTTTCCATTGTTTTTCAGCTTCTCGTGTTGCAATTGGGAATAATAATAGCATCCTAGTTCTCGATCTTTGGCATGAAATTCATGGTTTTCTTTCTAAAAGTTTATGGAAACTTTTTTGTCTCTTATTTTCTGAAATTCTACAATCATGAGCCAATCACGTGCCTTAATGGCATATTTCAAGTCTGGAAACTCATGGAAATTTTTCTTGAATTATTATTTTTTTTGATGGTTTTCTTCCTGGTGTTTTCTTTGGTCTCTTTTGCTAGATTTCCTGTTATTCAGATGCTGGATTCCTACACTATACCTCTAATTTTCTTACCTTTTTTTTTTACATAATTTTCCTTTTTCTTTTTGCCTTTTTACTTACTTTTCATGTACTCAACTTTATCTTCCAATCTTTAAAGCTATTGAGTTTTCCAAGGGCTTTTTATGTTCCATGTATTTCTTTCTTATAGCTACCTGTTCTTGTTTCTCAGATACAATATGGTTGGATTTTACTTTGCTTGTTTCTTAGATACAATATAGTCAGTTTTTACTTTGCATGGTAATAAAGGATTATAAAAATGACCAGACAAGGAAAAACCATGCAAAGCAATCTTATTGATCAACGGGGGGAATGACAATTGTTCTGTGAACTTTTTTTTCAAAATACTAAAACTCTTACTATAAGTTTTAAATATATAGGGAAATAATAAAACAGTAAAACTAATACTTCCTAGGACGCCTGGGTGGCTCAGTCAGTTAAGTGTCTGCCTTCTGCTCGGGTCATAATCCCAGGGTTCTGGGACTGAGCCCCACATCGGGCTCCTTGCTCAATGGGGAGCCGGCTTCTCTTTCTGCCTGCAGCTCCCCCTGCTTGTGTTCTCTCTCTCTGACAAATGAATGAATAAAATCTTAAAAAGAAAAAAAAAAACTAATACTTCCTTAAGATGCTGTGGTTTAAAGCATTAAACACATTGAAAACTGAAGCGTTCTCTTTCTGGAAACAATGTTTGCTGCCTTCTCATGGTATAACTTACAAAACGAAATGAGGATTTTTTTCCATGACCTGGTGAATTGTCATTCTCCATTCTAAGTTTGGATCAGCTTCCATACATTTATCTTTTGTGCTTTTTGTGTCATGTAATATCTCCAACAGCCATTTAAAGTGATTATTTTGCTCGTATCACTTCCTTTCAGACATCTTCATCCTTTTCATAACAAACACTTATATTCATATAAAATATTTGCTAATTATGATTTCCAGTTGCCTTAACCAACCCTTGGAATCTAGATGCAAATTTTATGGCAGCCTCCTTTTCTGCTCTATCAACTTCACAAGATAGCATAGCATTGGTCAATTCATGCCAACTTTTGAAACAATCAAACTAGTATTTACTGGCAATAAAAGTTTGTTCTTCCATTCCCTTGTAATTACTTTTTTTAAAAAAAAATATGGCAACTAACATCAACACTTACCTGAATGCTAGCCAAACTAATTTTAATTACAGTCTTCAATCCAACCATAAGCCTCTTTCTGCTCCCAGTGCAATTTAAAGTAAAAGATGTGGAAGCAACTTTACCTTACTTTTTATATTCAATGGCTTCCTCAGTATGGTTCCTGCAGCACCTTCCTGCCTTGTTTTGCTATCACCATTTTCTCATATGCAATTTTACCTCCTGTCTTACCATCTTTCATTTTATTGCTGCCTTACATCTTTGTTGGGCAATTTCCTCTTCACTATCCATTCTGGAAAATGCTGCATGGGTTTATCAATGGGAGACTAGGAGGCCACATATCTATATACTTTGCTCTCTGTGCATGAGCTGACAGACAGGCAGTGACCAATCACCGATAGACTTTGAAAGAAGTGATATGATTGGATAATGTGTATCTATTATTAGTGACTGTGGGCAGGAGAGCTAATAGAAACGCTTGTATTCTATGCTAACAGAAAAACTTGTATTCTATGCTATTTTCTACAGTTAATATATTGTGGTAACTGAAATTTGAACTGCATCACCAGGAGACTGGTATTATAAACTAAACTGTGTCACTGATATTCATGGGTATTAGAACCACACAAATGAGAACTGCCCATGTATCTCTTAATTCAACGAAGGAATTAATGATAGTATTTAAACTGCTTTCCCTGTACATTGCTTCCTCCAGTTTACTTTTTTCCATATTAGTTTGTCTATCTGTTATTTGCCTGTTTCTTTTTTATTTGTTCTGTTTTCTGCTTTGATTTTAGAGCCTTATCTGATCTGCTCACATGTAAGAGTAGGCACTGAAATCTCAGTGGTAGAGCTTATTAACGTGGCCCTTGCTACTGAGTTATCTGGCCAGGCCATTTCTTAGAGAGAAGCCAATTTTAATGTTTTTAAGTCTTATCTTTTGGTATGGTCAGAGTCCTCAGAGAATACTCTTCACATGTCCTTTCTGAAGAGTATATACCTTGCTACCTGTCTCCTAAAAGTTTAGTGCAGTAAAGAAATCCTGTTTTCTGTTTACTCCCATATTTTCATCTTTGTGCCTTTAGTCTCAACCAGGTCAGCCCAGAGTCACTCTGTTCTAGTCTCTCCAGAGAAAATGTTCTCCCAGGGTGAAGGATGGGCAGTCAGACCACCTGCTGTTATGAGCCCCATCTTCCTTCTACTTCCAAAGTCCCTTATGTCCCCAGTTCCAGAGCTTACTCATGCTATAAATTGTGTCGCTTCTTAACTTTCCCTGTTGGTAGTTTAGGATTCAGCTTTTCCTATTCACTTACCACCTATCTATCTGCTTTCTAGTTTTCTAAATGTGGTTGCAATTTTTTCCCTAATTTCTTTGTCCTTGTACGTTTATGGTTCTTAAGAGAAAAACCTTATTGTCATTTTAGTTTTTATGGGGGAGAGAAACTTAAAGGTATATAGTCAATTCCTCTTTGATTTGAAGCCTCTCATTTTAAAAATATACCAGTGGGTATTTTTTAATATCCTGTACTAGATCTTTAACCAAAGTAAAGTATAAAATTCAACCTAATATATGGATAGGAGATGATAAAGGTATACTTTTTTATTCTTTTCTTAGTTTGCCTGCCTTAACAGAGTAAAAGATTTGATGTTTCTTTCTGTTACTTTTCTTCTAGGGTTGTCAATAAAGGCTTTATCATTTGTCTGTCATTGATCTTTATGTTTTCATTATCATAGCCATAAATATTGTAAGAACACTTTGTATAAGTGATTTATAACACCTTCTTGAGATGGCTTCAGTAGCCTTATTCAGCCGCATCTCCCAGCATTTTTAATAACCCTCTTAATACATTCTGTCATCCCCATCTGTTTTGATTTAATGTTGATAATCCAGGCACGCTGTGCGGCAAGAAGCCACCTCATCACTCCAGTCCTGTATTATGTGTGCATTCAACTCAAGGTATCTTCAGAGAGGGCACCTAAAACTGCTATTGTTAAATTATATCCAGTTTACTAGGTTTCTCCTGGGTAGCTTCTGTAGGACTTTGGAAAATTAAGCATTAGACGTGCTCATACGAAATCACATCACTGCTTTTTAAAACCAGTTCAATTTAACCTGCCACTAATTCCCTAACTGGCAATTCTCTGACTCTATCCCTAGGGAAAATATATTGAACACAGCCGAAGGTTAAGGCAGAGGAGTACATTGAGACAAGGAAGCAGCCAATCAGATGGCGAGGGTCTAAAGATCTGATGCCTCCAGGCAAGCAGCACCACGCTGAGCTGGTTAGTCTCCTTTTATTGCAGACGAACACCACATACATGTCGTAAATGCTCCCTATGTTGGCAGCATCCACCAAGCAGACCCTGTAGCTAAGAAGAGTGGGATACATGCCCAAGCAACTCATTCTGTACCGCGGCTGACAAGACAACGATATTCCTGTGCTGGAATGTTCTCATTCAAAGGTATCGGTTCTTTTTCATTGAGTTGCTATATTTCTTAAGAATTTCGGACAGCAGAGATACTGGTGCTGGAGAAAGATCTTTCTGCTTTCTAGTAATGCTTTGTTCCTGTTCTCAGTCTAAATGCAAGCCTTTTAAGATGGTTAACCTCTGGGGAAGCTGGTAATAAGCAGCATAAAGGAACACTTTACATTGCTTAAGCTGACTGTGCACAGACCCTTTATTAGGACAGACTCTTTGTTATTGTTGCTATTGTTCCGAAGGTAAGCTGGCTAAAAATGCAGCTTCAAATCATCATATTCTGCTACACAGATAACTAAAGAGACCCAGGGAAAGAACTGGGGGTGGGGGCGGGGGGCAGGGGGGTGCTATACGTCTTAAAGGTTACTGCAATTTATCTAGCAATCTATCAGACTCAGAGAGAAAAGGGCCACAATTGCTGATCTAAGGTTAAAAAAAAAAGAATTTGGTCAGTTTGAGGATTCCTGTATGCTTTAGACACAAGTTTTATAAAAAATGAACATTTGCATATTCTCCTCGTGCTTAATGATTAAAATACCTTAATTATCATTTATTACTGACAGCTGGTGTAATCGTCCAGAAGTCATCAGCATATTAGGAGCTCTTGTTTTAGTTGCCAAGGTAATTGAAAGGATAATTTAATATGTTACAGAGTAACAAAAGACTCATGAGAAACATATTGCATTAGGTGAGGCATGAGATTGCTTTGTGGAGCATTTATTTTTTTAGAGTGAGTCCCTTCTTTTGTCTCTCCTCTGGATCAATTATCTGTTAGAAGGAATGGATAAAACAGGGGCTTCCATCATGTACCATATATTTAGACTAACATTATTATTCTGTATATTAGGAAAGATTTAATGTATGTCTAAGACATTAAATTGCTAGTCATATGGAAAGGTTTCGCTGGTAAGTTGTTCATTATCCTCCATGGGACATTTGAAATCACACATCAGTGGGCTGTCAATGGTGGCCTGAATGAAGTCAAGTAAATTGTTGTCCCAGGGAGCAGAAATGATTGTAAGGAGTGCTTGCTTCATTTTCCAATTCTCTCTCAGAAGCGTGGCCCATTACAATTCTAATCTTCATAGCGAATGATCAAGTCTTAACTTTTTTATATTACATCTCTGAAAGGTCTCCAAGTAACGTAGAGTCTTTGTATCATTATTTTTTAAAAGAGGAAATTTTTAAAGCATTGACTATGGCTTCTAAATTGCCAGGTCATTTATTTATTAATTACGGACTGTAGAGCTAAATACACTTTGCCTCTGTAATATCATCAATTTATATTATGATACACTTCGTGATTTTCAGTTTCTCTAAATATTTATAAGGTGCATGATTTTATTTATAAAATATATAAGCAAATAAAAGTAATACATATAGCTAATATTTGAAAATCACTATTTAAACGTGAAAAGTCACTATTTAGTTATATGTAATGTAAGTCATTACAATAAAGCAATATAAAAATTAAAATCTTAGCTTTACAATTTAAAAATCAACTACAAAATAAAAATAAGATTTTTTTTCATATATGTATTATTATTGCTTTCTAGCTATGTTTAAAAAGACATTGTTTAGGAGACTGTAAAACTAACCAATTAATCGGTTGGACATAGGGAGTTCATTTGCAACTTTGATGGATGGTAACAGGAATGTAGGAATTAATATTATTCTGCAAAAGAGAAGACGGAAGGATAGTATCTTGTAACTGAACCATAAAAAGTATTCTTACACCTGAGATGATGTAAAATTTATTTCTATAAAAAGAACAGGCAAAATGTAATCTTAGAAAATAAGGTTAGAGTTGATAAAGCATTTTGCGACAGCAAGATACTGGTTAAAAGAAATGAATTAAAGCAAAAGAAGGGGCCTTTCCCTCTGAGGCAGGGCAGGGGTAAAATAACCAACTGAGACTGGATTTTGGCACGAGGCAGAGCTGCTGAAATCCCTGCACTACCACCTCCTCCCTGCAGAACACAGGGAGATTAGCCCTACCTGGCTGGCTTGGGAGTTAGGAGTCCCCATAACTATAAGTAGTTTGTGTCAGTATGAGAAGGATGTAATTAAAAAGATATGATATCAAAGTTGATTCTACCTCCCTGGGGCTGGCTGGGTGTAGACAGGATTACTCCTTCCACTTAGAAGAGGGAGTTGATCATAGTTGGAAGCCGGAGAAAAGGCCCGTTAGTTCATCACTGCCCCTCCCCCCCCATGCCCTCCATTCTCTTCCATCTCTTCAATAATGTCTACACTTCTGCCTCTGGAGAGCACCGCCTTCAGTGTACACTTTGAATCTTATTTAAATGCAAATAGCCTTGGCAAGGCTACTTTGAGGTATTATTACACCTTGGTCTTCTGGCAGGCCCTGAGAGCAGATGCTGATAAAGGAATGCTGAGTAGGAGAGAGATTTTAAAAGGGGGTTAGGGGGTGGGGGAGGTGGGGGGAGGGAAGCCAGTTCCAGCAAAAGGGATGCTATTGAGAGAGGAAGAGCTAATTGGAGGCTCTAGAAGCTGGGAAACATATCCTATCATTCTGAGATCACTTAATAAATGCCTACAGAGAGACCTGGTCAACTAGGAACATAGAATTAGGCTGTGGGTCCAAAATAAAGCGGAAAGCCTAGGCAGCAATCTTGGTGGGAAACATGAGGCATACAGATGTTGTTTTTCCTGGTCGCCTGTGAGGATGTTTGTTCAAGTAGTGACTTCACCTTGTTCTGAGGAAGGACTTACTGACTTGAAGGGGAATAAACAATTAAAGGAAATGAAATCTAGGGGACAGAGCAAAGTTTTCGTATTTATGGCATAAAAACTTTTGCCAGGGTGCGTGTGAGGAGATCATGTGAAGGATGACTGTTGAAAACTAAGCTCGACTTCAGTCTTCAGAAAGAGCCATCAACATAGCCTCTGAGCAGGGACGCTCTTCGCATCTGTGTAGTCTTCCAACCTCTCCCCATTCAACGCAACTCAACTGCACCTCCGTGATTTTCTCAAACTTGAAATTACTCCCGCTCGTGGCTGCGCTCCCACCTGTTCATGAGTGACTATCTAGAGGAGGCTTTATGCTACTTGAGACTCAAGATTTAGGACACAGCCCAGACAGCGTGGTTAGTGGGACAGTCCTGATATTTGCAAGGCCATCCCCACCCACTGGTCAGTGTCTTGTACCTTTAACGTCATTGAGAAGCAAACACCTCTGGAAAAAACTAACACTATGAAAAGCTATTTTCACTTTTCTCTTCTACCACTTCTAATATTCTGCCTTCCTCTTATGGTTTTGGGGATGTTTGTTTCCTTCACCAGATTGGAGTTCTTCCAGGAAAAGGATAGAGTCTGACTTCAAATTTTACCATTGCCTACCTGTCACATAGAAAATATTACATAAATATTTGTTCAACTTATTAACACAGTTCATTTCCCAAGGAGCTCATCGATGTATGTACATTGAACTACCAAACTACCTGATTACATGAAGGATAAAGTGGCCAAGTTAATAACCTCAATTTGACCTCACAATAAAATCTATAAATTAGGAAAAATTTACTTTTGTTCAACATCTCTCAGCAGCCTCCGGTCAATGTATCCTGGCACCCTCTGGGTACTGCTGAGTCTAGGGAACTGTGTTCATGCCCAAGCCAATCTGATACGTCCACGCTGATAAAGTAATAGCTCACTCTCATTAGCATAGGAGACAAGCCCAGAATTCGCAATGTCGGGGGGGGGGGGGGGGGGGGGGAGGCTGGCAAGAACAACTGCAGAGGGACACCAGAAGTAGTGCCCTCTACTGGGAGGTGGGGGTTGCTCCTCAGGGGGACAAAGGGCAGGGTCTACGGAGCAGCATCATGAACCTGGCAGCGAGCAAGTGGCTGGAGTCGGATGAAGGACCTCTGGAGTGAGCCGGGGTGAGCAGCTCCGCTCTAATCATCAGAGAATACATAAAGCCACTCTTCAGACATTGTAGGAGCAGTCCTCTTTCATCACTCACAGTTCTGTAAGCCTTTCTTAGGCCTTTCTGAAATCCGTGTCGTGGACGGAGAAAGGAAGCCAAGTGCGTGTTTTCCTTAATATGCCCGAGGTGGTGAAGTGATGGTACCTCCCTGCTCACAACCAAGGCCGTGTTATTATAAAATCTAAGGCAGCCTGTGGAAAACAATGCAGTTACTCTGCTGGAATGCTACCAAAAACGCTGTCTTGTTTTGTTTTCATATGATGTCATTAAGGGATCATTGGAAGGTTGTGCTGGGTTTTTGATCTACGTGTGAGTAATCAATCAAAGATACTATCCTTCCCATCCCTCTTTGAACTCTACCATTAGCATTGTTCCTACCGGCAGACACAGGGAAACATTTGTATGTTCATTCAGTGGACATTCCGCTTCCTCTTGAACCATCTGGGGATGCTAGTTCATTCATATTTTGTTTACTGAGACATTCGAGCTCTCTCCCCGCAACACCATAAGAACAACCACCATGGTGCATGTCACTGTACGATTTCTGACCCATCTCTCTTAAACACACTCAGTCTGTTTTTAAAGGAAAGACAAGCAACGCTAAAAAAAAACAGACGCCCAATAAGTCAAAATGTGTATTAAAAATTAAAAATAGTGTTCCCAGCATGGTCTTTCTTTTTTTTAAGATTTTATTTATTTATTTGAGAGAGAGAGAGAGAGCACGAGCATGGGAGAGGCAGAGGGAGAGGAAGAGGGAAAGGGAGAAGCAGACACCCTGCTGAGCAGGGAGCCCAACTCAGAGCTTGATCTCTGGATCCTGAGATCATGACCTGAGCCCAAAGCAGACATTTAACTGACTGGGCCACCACCCAGGCACCGCCCACCATGGTCCTTCTTAAGGCTCCAAATATGTGTTTTAAAAATCATTACTGCGGGCCACATTATTGGGCACACAGGCATGCTAGGTGAATATTTGAGTTGAATAAAGAATCTCTGTAAGATAACTTATAAAAACTGTCACCAACTCTCAGCCTGTGCCTTAATATAGAGCTTCCATAACCCACCCTGATCGCTTCTTTTACTATGGCAAACCATAACTTTCCCCCTTGATTATAGTTCTTCTAAGAATTTATACTTTACTTGCCTCTAGTTTCATTTTATTCTTCAGCCTGGGGACTGCTTTTCTAATTCATTATCAAAGATGGATTGAGTTTTGAGCTATAGACTGATGTTACTTTAAAAAATTTATTCTCAAAATATTTCTGATAGCAACCATTACCATGTGAAGCAAGAACTCTTTTTGTTCTCTTCCTCTTTTCTTCTTGCTCTTCAGATCTTATGGTTAGATGATGGACCCTCCATAACTTGAGTTTCTGTGATGCAATGTCAGTAAGCATTTTAAGAATGCTGATGTCCCCAGTTATATTTCCCAAATAGCTCTCAGATCCACCAATTTCTTTGGATTTCCCCTTATCTTTGCTTAGACTCCTACACCTCTCACCAGATTACTACGTTAGATTTTAATGGGCTTTTCTGCTTCTCATGGGCTTTCTTTCTTCAGTCTATTCTCCACACTCCTGCAAAGTTATGATGTTAAAAAACAAACTTGTTTACATTATTCCTTTGCTTATGACATGACAGAGTGCCACTTC
Source organism: Zalophus californianus (assembly GCF_009762305.2). Classification (NCBI taxonomy): domain Eukaryota; kingdom Metazoa; phylum Chordata; class Mammalia; order Carnivora; family Otariidae; genus Zalophus; species Zalophus californianus. The sequence continues at coordinate 186,390,477 of NC_045596.1, forward strand.
TCACTAATTTAATCCAACCCCTTCCAAAATGTGGTATAATAGAGTATGAACTTTGCAATCAAGTGGACCTCTGTTCAGATCCTGACTGTATCATTTTTAGAGTTGAAACTTTGATTTTCATATCAACAAAATAAGACCGATGTCTATCTACCTTGTATTTCACTTGAAGTTTAAATAAGACAATGAACGTCAAGTATCCATGATGCCATCTGTCGCAGAATAGGCATGTAATAATTTAGAAACATTTCTTTCTGTTCCAGAGTTAAGCCCAAATGCAATACTTAGCATAGAAGAGGGTTTTGCTATCTGATACAGGCCTACCTTAGCAGCCTTACCTCCTGCCCCTACCAATCCACTGCCTCCTTCTCCAGGCTTATTCATTAGCAGTACTTGGCGTTCTCAAACTCTATGCTGTGTTAGTCTGCATTTCACTATGTTTGCCTTTACACATGGTGTTGCTTCCTTGACATGAAATGCAGCCTTTCTCCCTCCTCCCATTCTCAGAAATCTCCTCCTCATGGTTAAACCCACAGCTCAAGAATCATATGCTTCGGGATGCCTGGGTGGCTCCGTTGGCTAAGCGGCTGCCTTCGGCTCAGGTCGTGATCCCAGGGTCCTGGGATTGAGTCCTGCATCGGGCTCCCTGCTCAGCAGGAAGCCTGCTTCTCCCTCTGCCATTCCTCCTGCTTGTGTTCCCTCTCTCACTGTCTCTGTCTCTGACAAATAAATAAATAAAATTTAAAAAAAAAGAATCATATGCTTCTGCTCATTGATATTCTTTATACCTTATAATAAGAGTATCTAATATTTGATGATCCTTTCTATCTGCCAGGTGCTCTTTTAAGTAAGCATTTTACACGTTATCTAATTTAATATTGAAATTCAATATTCTACTTATCACAACATTTGGTTTGTCTTCCCCACTACATTTTGAACTACTTGAGTATAGGAACACATGATTACCATAGCTCAAATGAGTGAATGAATGAATAAAGAGCAAGACAGATGGGTGGACAAAGAGAGGGAGGACTACTGTATAGGAGGAGATATGAAACTCTTCCCTGAGATGGGCCAATATTTTAGGGAGAAAGCTATAATAAAGCCCAGGAATTTTAGAGAAGTTACTGTGTCAACAAATAAACACAACCAAAGCAAAACAAATTTAAACCATAATGGATAATGGGGATCGAAGAGGTAAGTACAGGTTAAGTACAGTTGGTCTGATAAGAAACATTAAAAATAAGAACAGAGAAGCTAAATCAGAGAATTCCTGAAGAGTCTAGGGCTGCATTAAGTATGGATTTCAGTTTCCAAAGAAACTAGCCAGAGAGATATAGATAGAAAAAGAACTAATCATTTCTGGAATTAATAGTCACGTGTTCTGATCAGCACTTCCTTAGTGCTAGGGCATATGCTAAGCATATTAGGTAAAATGACTTATTTAAGCTTACTTTTAAAAAACCCAAGAGAAAAGGGATTTTGTCATTCCCATTTTATAGACAAGGCAACAGAGTGGGGGCCGGGCTTATCTAATTAGAAAGCTTGGATTTGAAGCCAAGTTTGCCAAACTCTAGTGCTCAGACCGTTTATTACTCTGCTCTTCTGGCTCCTCAAGTAAACTGAGGGAGATGGCTCAGGTAAGCAAAAAGGTGAATTGCTTTGGAAGAAAAAACATGCCATCATCCTCAAAGTTTGGAACTAGAGGAAAATAAAAAAAAAAAATTGATTTTTTGAAAGCAACGGGAACTGAGATACTGGAGGAGACAGTCTTCCATTCCATGTAGAAGTCATTGAGGACTGTGGATTTCTCTCCCTACAGAGCGTATCCCCTAAGAGTCTCATTCCTGGGGACACTGAAGACTAACCACATACATGGACTGCATTCCTCTAGATGAGGGAGTAGTGAGGGGATGACAGGGGATTCAAGAAAACTAAAAGGGGAAAAGCTATGAATGCCAGGACCATGAGCTTTGGAGGCAAAAATCCTTGCTCCTTTGACTCCATATTTACCATGCATGTGTAACTGTTGGAGAACAGGGTAGAAATTGGGGGAGTGACAGTGCCAAGTTACAGCCCAGGGACCCACATGTTGGGTTACTGCCCCAGGAGAGGTGTCTGAGTTTATCCCGCAACACAGACGGTCATTGATGAAGATGATTTCTGGAGTCAGAGCAATCCAACAGGCCATAATTCTGCATTTCATGTAATTGAATTACATATATTTTATCTGTTTGATAAAATAAAGAGCTAACTGAAAAACAAACTGAGGTTTCTAGAGGGGAGGAGGGTAGGGGGATGGGTTAGCCTGGTGATGGGTATTAAAGAGGGCACATTCTGCATGGAGCACTGGGTGTTATGAACAAACAATGAATCACGGAACACTACACCAAAACAAATTATGTAATATATGGTGATTAACATAACAATAAAAAAATTAAAAAAAAATAAAGAGCTAACTGGCCTTTTGGGGAGGTTTTATTACCTTATTCGACACTATACATTTCACATTTTAGAGATGTATGCTGTAAAATATGTCCTGTTGACAAAATTAGGTTCAGGTGTACATTAAGTGTTAAATTTCTCCTGCTGATATATTTTTGAAAGAATGAATCCGTTATTTCAAGAAGAGGGAATAAGGTGGATGAAGAGATGGAAGTTTGTTTTGCTTTTCATTTTGTTTGGTTTGGTTTGTATTCCCTTTGCTGACATTTTGATTGGAACACTATCTACCAAGGGAAAATATTTTGAAACATAACTGCTCCAAGAATGTCATACATTGATTTTTCTGCAATTCATATGTATATCTAATGCTCATCACAGGTTTCATGCCTCATGCGTTTTCGGATTCTTTCAGATAGCTAAACTTACAAAATTATTTGTGGGTTTATTGCTCTTTTCAACCCATCTCTTCTTTCTCCATTCTCAGCCACTGCTGTAATTCGCACTTGATTTTGTTGTTGTCGTTCACATTATGGCCACACCCTGTAGCAGATCTCTGGGCCTACCCCCTTCAACCTCTGCCTACAAGCCAGCATTCTCTTTCTAAAATGCAAATTTACTCCTGATAGTAACTTCCTTCAACTTTTTGAGATAGCTCTTTGTCTCAGGATAAAGTCCAACTTTCCTCATGGGTTACAAAGTGTTTCTTAATCATTTCTCAGTCTATGAGATTTTCTTCTAATTACCTTTGCACCCCCTCTGTCTATTCCATACATTTTGAACTACTCATAGGTTGCCAAACATATCTTGTTATTTCACCACCCCAAGCCTTCCTGGGTCCCACCACTTCTACCCGGAGCGTTGTCCACACCTCCATCCTGCCTCTTGCCTACTCCTCTCCCCAGCGCCTCCGTCTTGCGGTGTCACCTGGTATAGCAATCCTCTGCTCATTCTTTCCGTTGCTCACATACTTAACCGGCATGGATTAGAGGTCTTTCCTCTAATCTCAGCATCCAGTTAATATTCTAATATTTAGAATATTAGAATCTAGTGAATCTAATATTCACCCAGTTAATATCCATATATATGGGCCATGTTTTATTTATGTCTGCCTGGTTCTCAGTAAGGGTTTGTTGAATGAATGAATGAATGAATGAATGAGAAAAGCAAGAATCCTCTAAAATGAAAAGTGCAAGCAAAAAAAAATTCTATAAAAATACCGTAAATGAAACACTATAAGAGGATCTGTAGATGAAATCAAATCTACTTTTAAAGATTTGCCAAAATTGTGCAATGATCAGGAAATAACTTGGGATTTGAATTGGCATCATTTTTCATTCTTGCTGTAAAACACTGCCCATTAAATTAGGTCCCTCTGACCTAACCTGAGTCAAAATTTTGAAGACACAGTGTAAGAAAATTTGCTAATTAACATGGTATACCTTTTAGGTGTTGATAATCCTGGCTATACACTTGGTGTGGCTTCCACATTTATCTAACGTTATTTTGTTAGAAGAAAACTGATGGGTTCAGAAACTTCTCAAAATGGTCAACTTCTCACTGCAATAGTCACTAGTTGGACAGAATCAAATAGGTAGATTAAGCCTCTAAGCAATCACGGTGCTGTTGTGGCATTTACCCTAAATAATTGCTGGAGATCAATATTCTATTTAATGTTCAGGACTCCTTTCCAAATCAACTTTTGACTTTTGAGTAAAATGTGGAGAGCACGGGCATATATGTCCACTTTGTTTAATATGACTCCTAAGTTCCAAAGGTCCCCAGAGCACTAACGATCTTACAGGTGAGGCATCTTTGAAAGCCTTGAAATCAGGACCCTTTGCCCCATGGATTGTTAGTGGCTGCATTTGAGGAATTCAGTAAGAGGGTGATCTGTAACAGATGTTTGACACCACTGTTGATGGTGGTACTAATCTTACACTTACCTGAGCCATAGGATTAAAGGGAAAACACATGGTTTCGTGATTGCTGGATTTACCATCATATTTGTTGGTCTTCCAACAACTTTCATGAAATTCACAGAATCACACTTTATACTTGTCTTCGTTTCCCAGGACATAAAGTCACTTGATCTGTTTAGTGACAGCTTTCAATGAAGCTTCACACACATGTGTTGCAGAACTCTTTTGTATGCCTGCATTTGCTTGTTGAATATTTATGACTTTGTGCCACATTTCAGTTTTTCTATAGTGTGAAAAGTGTAAATGAGTCAAAAGCTCTACGTGATCTATGTGATTTCTGCACTATGGATTGCAGATCCAAATTTTAGACATGCTATGTCTTTATTGTATTTCATTGTGTTTATTTATGCTATGACTTTATTGTATTTTACTATATTATACAAATTCATAGCTTGGACTCATTTGTTAGAAATGGAAGATCATGCAATCCAGATCTCTTGAAATGAAATGAAATTGAGACTCAGTCTATGGTAGGCATTTAAATGACTTGGTCAACATCATATACCTATTCACAGAAATATAAGTGTTAGAACCCAGATCTTGATGCTCCCAAGCCAGTATCTACACAACGGCTTTAATTTTGTACCTAATATCCACATTAGGGGCCCTCAAATACATTTCATGCCAGTCACTTAATAGAATTTACAGCAGGTTTGGAAAAGGAGAATAGATAGTTGTTTGAGTAATATTAGAGGATAAGGAATTTTCATAAAATGGTTCCTAATAAAGAATGTAGAATGACAAATGTAAGTGGGATATAGCTTTGGTGGGTGATTTTCTAGAACACCATCATTAGCTTCTTTAAAAAAAATATTTATTTACTTATCTAGAGAGAGAGAGAGAAAGAGAGTGGGTGTGGGGAAGGGACAAAGGGAGAGAGAGAGAAGCAGACTCCCTGCTGAGCACAGAGCCTGACCTGGGACTCGATCCTAGGACCCTGAGATCATGACCTAAGCCAAAATCAAGAGTCGGTCACTCAACCAACAGAGCCACCCAAGAACTCCATAGAACACCATCCTTAGCTTTGTTTCAACATTTCACATTCAATATTCAAACAGTCAACATTTCAAACAGAAAGGTTGAAAGAATGATACATCAAATATGCACTACCTAGATTTAATCATCAACATTTTGCCATATTGCTACATCCCTATACATGTGCATTTTGAAGAAGCATTTGAAATTGAGCTGTAGACATCATGATTTCACTCCTGGATATTAGATATCCCAAGAATAGGACATGATTCTACATAACCTTAATTCCACAACACGACTAAGAAAATTCATAGTCTTCTAATATTATGTAATGTCTATTTCATTTCCAAACTTCTTTAATTGTTCCTTTTTAAATTATTTCATTCTTTTGTTCTTTAATCAGGTTATATTTGAGGCTCATGCATATAGTCTCTATTTTTTATTTTTAAAATTCTTTTTTTTAAAAGATTTATTTATTTATTTGAGAGAGCACACAAGCGGGATGGGGGGCAGAGGGAGAGGGAGAGAGAATGTCAAGCAGACTCCCTGCTGAGCATGGAGCCAATGGGGCTTGATCCCAGGACCCTGAGATCATGACCTGAGCCAAAATCAAGAGTCAGTCACTCAACCTACTGAGCCACCCAGGTTCCCTGCATCTAGTCTCTATTAATCTGTTATATTCCTCCCAACTATTTTTCCCTGTGACATTGACTTTTTGAGGAAAAACAAACCAGTTGTCTTGTAAAATGTCCCACAATCAGAATTCATGTGGTTGTTTCACTGTGATGATGTTACCTTGTTTCTCATCCCTTTATCTCCTATAAATTGAAAATTGGTTCTTACAGCTTGCATAGATATTGTTTTTGGCAAGATTTTGTCTTAAATGATGTTTTATATGCCATTATATCTGGAGGCACGTGTTTACTTCCATGATGCCAAACTTCAACAAGGCTACATTTGATTTTTTGACTATGGTGGTGACTGACAGATTGTCCCATTACAAAGAAAGGTTTCCCTCTTTACAATCATTAGGTAATCTGAAGGGTAGTAATCTGTCACTGTGTGGAATATCTTGTTCCCCAAATAACCACTAAGTTGGTCCACTCTGAAATGGCCCTGAACAACCCAAAGAGCTCTCCTGGGTATATCTTTCCTGAATGTGTTCAAGTAGTGATTTATGAAAGGAATTATTTTCACTAGAAACACCATTAATCCAATTCCATTCCATCAGAAAAAGTGTCAGAAGCCTCCTAAAAATTATTGTTGAATTAAACTGTCTACATTATAGAAAATATAGATGGTGTCATACCAGTTAACTGGAATTTCTTTTCTCTTGACCTAATTATTAAATATACCACTGTCTGTTCATCATCTAAGTGTTGACTATATTTCTTCTGTTACACTCCCAGAAATAATTAGAATATTTTGGGGAGCCATGACCTCTTCTTCTGGCAATTCCCTTAGAATATGAACCACTACAAATTGTGAAGGAAGATCTAAGATGAAGACACACATTGTCTCTTTCCCTATCTATCATAAACTCCCAAGAACAAGAACCAGAATTCTGATTGCTTTTGGAATCAAAGCAGGGGCACAGATGGAAATTATTCTAGGTAAGAACATGAGAACACATTGTCCTGAGGGTTAGGAGTCAAGAAAATGAAACTGGGGAAATGTAGTAACTTAAATTCAGGCAGTACTCTACCTGAGAAAGAGAGGTGTTTTGCTAAGCTGTGGGGACCTGCAGTCCCGGAAGCTTCCACAAATTCCCTCCTTCTGTCAGCATTTCAAAGTTATATGCCAATTCCAAAGAGAAGAAAGAGGATGTTTTGTCAGTATCTTGTTTAATTTCTTTGAGTTGTGTTTTTCTTATCTGCAAAATAAATAATTTGAAGTTTATGATCCCTAACATTCTTTCCACCAGAACAACTAGATGGATCCATGGACCTGGAGGGTGTTAAGATCTGAGGTGAGGCTGGAGAAACGGGTACAATTTGTGCAAGGGTGAGGAAAGCTGAAAGGAGGACGGACTAGACCCCGGAGAATGTGGGCTGAGACAGAGAGAAAGACAGAAAACAAATGTTCCAAGGGTAGAGAGGATGTCATTTACCTGGGAAGTAGGCTTTGTTTGAGAAAATCATGGAAAGTAAGCTGGAAAGGCACACAGGACTCTTCATTTTGTTCAAGATTTTTGAGGGCCTACTATTTGTCTAGACAGAGAGGCTCCAGGCATAAATAAGACAAAGAACCTGTCCTCGTGGAGATAACATACTGGTGGGAGAAGACAGATAATAATCATATAATCAAAAGATGCTATCTCACAGCCCTATAACATAATGGCTAAAAGGGCAGGATTTGGAGCCAGATAGCCTAGATTCACATCCCACCTCACCAACTTGACCTCAAGGAAGATATTTAAGCTTTCCATGCCTCAGGGCCTCACCTGTATAGTGAAGGTAACAATGGTACCTACCTCATTGGGTTGGTGTGGGGATTAATGAAAAAAATACACATAAAAACTAGAGTTTTTACTATATTTACAAAACAATGTCTGGCACATGGTAAATCTGAAATAAATAAATGTTAGCCATTATTATTATATTAGTAAGTGCTGTGATGATAATAAAGTAGAACAATAACATGGTTTTTAAACATCAGCATTATTAACATTTGGGGCCATATAATTCTTTGTCGTGGGGGGGGGCTGTCCTGTGCATTGTGGGATGGTTAGCAGCATCCCTGGTTTCTATCCATTAGATGCCAACAGCATCCCTCCCAGTAGTGACAACCAAAAATTTTCTAGACATCGTTAAATGTTGCCAGGGAGGCAAAATTGCCCCTAGTTGGGAACCACTGAGGTAGAGAATAAACAGGCTCAGTATTTTTAGATAGGGTAATATAGAAAGCCCTTTGAAAAGAAAAAAGGACAGAGCCCCGAATGATGAAAACAACAACAACAAAAGCAGCCATTAAAAACAACAACAAGGGGCGCCTGGGTGGCTCAGTTGGTGAAGCGTCTGCCTTCGGCTCAGATCGTGATCCCAGGGTCCTGGGATCGAGCCCCGCATCGGGCTCCCCGATCAGCTGGGAAGCCTGCTTCTCCCTCTCCCACTCCCCCTGCTCGTGTTCCCTGTCTCGCTGTGGTCTCTGTCAAATAAGTAAATAAAATCTTTAAAAAAAATAAATAAAAACAACAACAATACAAAAAAAAACCCCAAAAAACAAAAACAACCTAGGAGAGAATGTGCCAGGAGCATATTTCACAAGGATAAAGGCCCTGAGGCAGGAACAAGTTGGTGTGGCCAGCTTGGCTGGCCAGGGGTGAAGATAATGTCAGAGAGGTAGGTTGAATCAGGGCATAACAGTCAAGAAAGATCATGGTAATAAATTTGGTTTTATTTGTTATGTGCTAAGAAGACATTAGAGGATTTGAAGCAGAGGAATGATGTGAGTTAATTTCTGTTTTATAAGTTTACTCTTGAACTGCAAAAGGGCAGACACAGAAGCAGGGAGACCAGTGAGGCAATGAATGCATAGTCCGGTAAGAGCTGAGGGGCTTGCACAAGGGGAGTTAGAGGTCATGGCTGTGGAGGTGGTGAGATATAATCACATTCTGATATATTTTGGAAGAAGTACCTATAGGATGGGGTAAGTGTATGAGGAATCGAGGGTAAATGGGAGAGGAGCAAATTTGTACAGAGGAATTGACTAAATTCATAATTCTGAGGAGGCCTTGTAAAGTTTGAGCTCCCACTAGTCCTCTAAGCAGTAACTGGGCTGTTCACTAGACTAGTCTAGAGAAGAAGTGAGAGGCTGGCGCTGGAGATATATGTTTGGGTGGTGTCCTGCAAGAGAAGGAAAGAAATGCTTCAAGAGGAATGGCATCTGGGTCAAATGCTGCTAAGGTCAGTTAGGAAAAGGGCTTTGAATTCACATTTGGGTTTGACAAGGTGGAGAGCTAGTGACTATGACAAGAATGATTCCATTGGTAGGATGGGGATGAAAGGTTCTCTGGAGCATGTTATAAAGGGATGAGAGGTAAGAAAGATGAGACAGAAGTGTAAGCACTTTGGCTGGGGTGGGGAATGGAGGGATGGAGAAGCAGTTAGAGGGTGATGCGGGCCAAGGAGAGCACTGCCTTCTTGTTAAAATGGGAAGCATTACAGCGTATTCGAATGTTGATGGAATTATTCCAGTGAAGAGAAAGAAATTGATGATTCTGAGAGACATTACAAATAATTGCATGAGAGAATCTACTGAGTAGCGTAAGAGGTAAAACTTCTAGTATACAAAGGAATGGTTGTCCTACACAGAGAGAGGGAGGGACAGTTCCATAAAAAATGAGAGAGAAGAGAAATTTAGGCTAAGTGGTATATTTGGCATAGAAAACAAAATAATTCTCATCAGAATATTTCTATTTTCTCAACAAAGTGTAAAGCAAGATCATCAGCTCCTAGTATGTGGCTAGAGAACAAAGAGTGAAGGGTTGGAAAGAAAATAAAAAGGTGTCAAGTAGTCCTTTAGGAGAGTGAAAAAGAATATTTATACAGACATCTGTTGGAATTGCCAGGCAATATTAAATAACTCTTCGAAATCTATAGTCATAGACTTAAAGTAAGACCCGTCAGCATGTTTGTGTGCTTTGAAACAGACATAAAGTAGTTGGAGATTGGGTGCAACTAGACTAGGATGTTGTTGCACAAGTACACAGAGGGAGAATGAGAGGCAAGCAGATTAAGGAAGGATACAGGGGGTGATGTTCAAATGGAATGTGTAATGGAACCCATGTGGCTAGATGGGAAAAGGGCACATGGCAGAGCAGAGCCTAAGGGTCGTAAGAACTCAGTAGCACCAATCCCTGGAATTCTCAGGGAAATAACAAATTCTTGATGTGAAAGTAGCAGAATAAGTTGTCTAAAATGATGAGATAATTATCAGAGTAGATACTTACAGTAGATTTCAAAAATGGTCAACTCGTTGGAAATGAACGGTAGGATTGTAGAGAGCTTTTGGACTCTCTGGACAAGAAGTTTAGGCTCATCTCCTTGAGTAAGTGGTTTAAAATGGAGCTCATGGACAAGCTTTTAAGAGCTAAGATAGAATAAGAGAGAGAGAGAGAGAGAGAGAGAGAGAGAGTGTGTGTGTGTGTGTGTGTGTGTATGTGTACTATTTTCTGTGTGAAAGGATCCTAGGTTCCCTCTGATTAGCAAAAGAATATCTAAATAGGGTACCTGGGTGGCTTAGTCCATTAAGCAGCCAGCTCTTGATTTCGGCTCAGGTCATGACCTCAGGGTCCTGGGATCTGGCCCAGCGTCTGGCTCCCTGCTTCGGGATTCTCTCTCTCCCCTCTGCCCTTCCCCCAGCTCTCTGTCTCTCTTTAAATAAAGAAATAAATCCTTAAAAAAGCATATCTGAATATAAAATGTTAACTGCTCTAGAATCCAGGAAGTGAACAGTCATTGAAAGTATCTGAATAGAAGTGTATACAGAACATGCTATTTGGAAAAGTAAGATAGCATTTGAAGGTGCAGAGAAAAGAGATATTCTAAGTAAGAAGTGAAGAATTCTCCATTGACATTGCAGAGAAAAGGACAGATGTACAGAACACCAGCTCCGGGACTGAATTCCAGTGCCACCTGGGGCAGCATCCCTCTCCCACACTGTATTGCCTTCATCACCTCTGTTCTCTCCATTCCCTCTTCCCTTCTTTATTTTTATTTTTTTTTTAAGATTTATGTATTTGAGAGAGAGAATGTGTGAGCAGGAAGAGGGGCAGAGGGTGACAAACTCAAGCAGACTCCCCGCTGAGCATGGAGCTGGATTCGGGGCTAGATCTCATGACCCTGAGATCATGACCTGAGCGGATATCAAGACATGCTTAACTGACTGAGCCGCCAGGCCCCCCTCTCTTCCTTTTCTTACTAAGGGGTGGTTTATGTTTCATGGTTTTAATTAGGTATCACTTGATGAGCTCTTGAATCAGGGGCCTGTAGGAGGACTTAACCAAAGATGTAGAGTTTTGCTCACGTACCTCTTATCACTTTGGGGCAGGAGGACAGACTTGGAGGTACTTTCAACCAAAGATTTAGTGTGTTTGCTCTTCTGCTCAGGACATACGGGGTTCTAACTTCTGAAGATAATCACTAAGGGCCAATCGGCCATGAGATTAAGGCATTATGGTGTCACTGAGGAGCAAAAGGCTTGGATTCCGGCATAGGTGAAGCAGCCATTTCACTTAATCCTTACGATATCTAAATTGTATTAATAATACAATAAATTAATAAATTGTATCAGCCCTATTGTATGACCAAGTAACAAGAAATTGAGAGACATTAACTCGCCCATGAATAGACAGCCAGGACATTGTGGAACATGAACTGTTTCATGAAAAGGCACTACAGTGGACAGGGAATACATTTCTCAGAGGTTTAGGAAGTACTTGCATTTAATTCTCTTAAAGCACTCACTCTCCCACTATTATAAGACTAGTGAATTTTTCTGAAAATCGGATTAAAGTAACAAGCAGACAGTAAACTGTGTCATCATTAAAATCAATGAAATACCATGTTAGCAAATAATAACTCTTAGACAACTGTGAGCAGAATTTCAATTAAATTTGGAATAAAAATTACCATGCTAGAATATTTTAGACTATCAGTCTCTAAGAATTTGAATTTGTTTTTTAAAGCATTCTGATTAGACATTCCTGAGGTCTTCCCACCTTTAGTGAAATCAGTAACTGTGCTGTGCTGTTAGCAAGAGCAGAAAATAGAGAGTGGGGAAGGAAAAGAAGGCCCTTGTATATTCAGGGAAACCTGCTGTAAATTACATCTCTATCAACCATGGTGACCATATTTCCTGGCCCCAAAACTGGGACATGTAGCCTGACAAAGAGACAGAATATTCAAAATTAGGATTATCACAGAAATAAGGGTTTATGGTTGTCATACTCTTAACAGTGGTGAAAGGAGTCAGCTTGGAAAACTCAGGCTTACAATTTGGGTCAGATTTGAAGAGATTTAACTGAAAATTAATTTATGACTATGTTATACTTGTGAACCTTTAATGCGGTCTTGAAAGCCTACCACTAACATCTACTAATCCTCCCCTTTCTGAGTTCCCATACCTGGAGGGTACGCATTCGGTGCCCCTGTATCATTGAGCAGGGACTTTATAATATTTCCCCCATTGCCTATGCTGAACTCTTCGGAAAGTCTTCATAATCCTGGTGCCTGGTAGAATGCGGACTCTCAATAGGCCCTCTGTAAATGTTGAAGGCACGGAGGATGGCTGAATGTGGAGCCAACCAGGGCCAGAATAAACCACAGTCCTTGCTACTCTTCTGTGAAAGCTTCATGCTTACTCTTTAGGTGCATCTGAATCTGAGACGCTTTGAATAGAAGATATCCCCTCATTGAAAACTTACCTGTGCACGACCCTCCCACTTAATTCTCAGAGATAACCTATGTCTTTTCCATGTTATCCCATAATGCTTTGCATTACATTTCAATTTGGTCTCTATAGAAAGCAAAACTCGTTTTCTACCTATACACACATCTCAAAATCAGCCCACTTCACTAGTTAACTGGATAGTTTCAAACTGGTGATAATTAAACCTAGTAATACCCTACTTAAAGTTAGAATGTCTCAAGAACTCATTCTTGGGTACTGACCATGGCTACTCAGTGGCAAAAAATGCTGTCGTTTTTTGTTGACATTTGTTCTGATTATTAAATATCTTAATATTGGTAAAGTACTTGGAGTGGTCCTATTATATAGTGAACTCCATTTATGTGTTTGCTATTATTTTGTTGTGTATACTTTCCAACAAGCATATGGGGGCAAAGAAAATTGATGCAAAAGTCAAGGAATCTCTTAAACACATAGTCTCTCTTTTATTAGAGTTTCTTACCACAGGCAAGCAGTGTTTAAGGATGAAATCATAAATGAGAAATTTTGTATGGACAGTCAAGACTCAGGTCTGCATGGTGAGACAGAGGCACATGGAAATAGTAGATACATACATTGGATTAAACCCCTTGTGCCCCAGAGAAGCTTCTCAATTATTGAATTTGACTTGAGTTTCATACACAGTCCACTGGGCAATTGGCACTTAGCCCACTGGTTTGTGGGTATAAACTGTGTTTCTTTGTGTTTTCTCAAGAACTGGAGAAAGAACAAGAGCCTTTGGTTGTTGGTTTATTTTGATATCTTTAACTATTTGATCTGAGATAGAAATATACAATATATTTGATACATAGAAGGTGCTACCAAAGCATCTAAAGTGCGAACAATGCAAAAGCTGCTTGACTCTGTAACAGTCTGCAAGAGTCGTAGTCAAGAACCTCATACTTACAGGAGTCTGGGGATGCATGTTGAGGACCATGGAATATTCAGGAAAATGGACCTACTTTTGCATACCTGGCCAGACTCAAATGTTAACAACTGCCTTGTTTTCTCTCTTAAATTTCTTTTTCATTATTATGTAAAACTCATAATGCTTTATAGAAGGGTAAAAATGTTCTAAATGAAAGCAAGTTGGATGCCTTTATTCAAGAAGGGTGTCTTTATTTGGCTTTGCTACTAATGTACAGTCCCTGGATATCAAGGAGAGTGCCTTATTCATGCTTTTATCTTAGGGGCCTACAACACCATCATGAGTGGCACTCAAAACCATTTGTGGAATGAATAAGTGAGGGAAAGAAGGAGAGTCCTTTTGCCCTTTAGACCCTCACTCAAATAGTTTTTGAGTTGCTATATCATCCAGAGAGGGCAGGAGGGAAAAGACACAAGGGTTAAGAGATAGGCAGCAAAACGGCCTGCTAGAGGTGGGGCTTCTACTGCAATCTACTGGGAAAAGTTTGAGGACGTGTCTTCCTTAAAGGTTTTATTTTTTCCTATGGGAAAAAATGCTTTGAAGATGAAACTTTTGATTTAGGACAAAACTAGAATCTCCAGAAGGTGTGCAGTATAGCAGGCTAGATATAGAGTTAAGAGCCAGTCAGAGGTCAACGTTGACACCTAAGCTTTACAATCTTTTCAAGAAAGATTCTAATTTCAGGTGGCCTACTTTCACCATAATACCTCTATGAGTTAAACTGTGTCTTCCAAACTTCATATTTTGAAGTTCCCTCTCCCCAGTACTCCAGAATGTGACTTTATTTGGAAATAGGTCATTGGCAAGTTAATTAGTTAAGAGGAGGTCATACCAGAGCAGGGTGGGCACCAGATCCAGTGTGACTGGTGCCCTTATAAAAGGGAAATTTGGACACAGACATGCACACATATGGAAAATGCAACGTGAAGACGCAAGCAGAGATTGATTGCAGATGCATCTACAAACCAACGAATGCCAAAGATGGCCAGCAAATTACTAAAAGCCTGAGAAGAGGCGTGGAAGAGGTTCACCCACACCACCCTCAGAAGGAACCAGCCACAACTAACCCCACCAACACCTTGAGCTTCCAGAACTGTGAGATAATAAATTTCTGTTGTTTAAGTCACCCAATTTGTGGTGTTTTGTTATTGCAGCCCTATAGATACACAGAAAGTATGCAATCACTGCCCTACCGCATTAGTGGCTACTGCTAAATACCACAGTTATGATAATTCTACAATAACACTGTTGAAGTGTTGTAACTTTAAAGGAGACATAAGATCATGGGGTGGATAGTGTTTTTATCAAGACATGAAAATGTAATTAACCATGACCACTGTAGTGCCTTTGAAGACGCTGCTGGTGTCAGTGATTCAGACCTTCCTTGAGGAAACTGGCCATTAGTAGTCACAGCGATGCCTAATCAACTTCGTATTTCTGAGAGGCTAAAAATACTCATCACAGGACTGAGTGCGTGGGATCTACATCTTTTCTCCATGTTGTAATGATTTTAAGAACACTTATTAGTAGAAGAAGACATTTTGAGGAGAAGCATTTAAAAGCAGAAGGCTTAAGAAAAATTCCGTTTTTCTTAGGAGTGCCAACGTGTTGTTGACTAGAGATTTGAAAACCTCATTGAAGGATGATTAATTTAAGGATCACTTTGTGACCTTTAAAAATCTGCATTTAAAATGGATGATAAAAGTCTCAAGAAACTTTTTATGGGCTGGTAGAAAAAGGTGTGTTCCCTTCAGGGGATAAGTCATAGATGGGGATCATCCAGCACGGATGGCCCCAGCCGCTCCAGGCAGTTTACACAGATGCTGGTCTCAGACGCTTGCCAATGAATGCAGCCCTGCAATGCGGTGACATTAGTTTCAGGTGACTCTTTGTTCTCTTCACATTTTCTAACAAAAATTTGGCTCTGAATAGAGAGAAAAGGCCATGCAGTTGGCTTCGATCCTTAATGGTGTTGCTTTGGTACAGGTTTATAGGTCTATTTTTAGCCAACCTTATATTTAATGCGCGGGGAATTTTTTTTTTTCATGGCAACATCAGTCACCGGCCAAAGTACACCTCATCATCCCTGCCTTGTAGAATTAAGAGGAGCGGAGAACCACAACTTTCCTATTTGCTGGCAGTGGCAGCCGACCTTGTTAAAATTGTGTGTGGGTTATTAAAGGATGACTTAGCTCTCTCTTCTAAACCCTTTAATGTTTTTTACACGATTCCTCCAGGTTCTAGGGTCTCTATCCCCTTTTCCTCCTTTATCTACTGCCTTCTCCTCTGCTCTCCCTCTAATAAAGTCCTCTTGATCCCAGAAGCAGAGCTGTGCAGTGCCTCTAAGTAATCTCATGCCTCGTGGTCCTGGGACTCTGCCCATCAACTGGTTTACTAGGTGTTTGTTTGTTAATACAGAAAGAATGTTTCCTCTCTAAGAGGCACACTGGCGCAAGCGCACACAGGAAGTTTTTTTCACTCACGTTTACTTGCTTACCCTAAATGCCTACAAACTTAGAGGCGAGACATTTATTTCCATATCGTTGTTAATTTCTTCTCTCTTTCTGTCTCTGTCTCTTTTTCTTTCTTTTCTTTATTTTTTGTATGAGTATTTTTCTCATAATCAGACTGTAAGCTCTATCGGGATAAAAATTTTCTCCTTAGCTCCTGAAATAGTGCTGGGTATGGTAGTTGCTCAACGAACATTTATTGATAGATTATTTTTTTTCTTCTTTCCCACTTACCCCACTCCCCCGTCCTTCCTCCTTCCTCCTACCTCCTCCTTTATTTTGAGTAAGAATGAAACAGCATCATAATACACTCTTTAATGTGATCATCTCACGTAATTTTGTATAGAGGGGGTCACATAATAGGCCATAAAAGTGACTGTCTTATCAATTTAGATACAGTCATTTAATCAGTATGTCTCTGACTTCACTATTAATAAAATCAGCTGTTTCAATTGGGTGAACATACTAAAGCTGTGAGAATTTAGAGGTTCTTAACATTTCACAGGCACTTGGACTTTTATAAAAATATGTTGCACCCATGCCTTAATTAATAAAGGGAGAGGCAGAAATTCACAGAATTTCTTATACACATCATTGCTACTTTGCCCATTATGGAACTCTGCTTCTTTTTACTTTATAGGAAGAATGTAGAAACTGTGATTTTTCACATTGTTTGAAAACCAGGGGATAGCAATTAAGGGAACAGATTCTATTTCATGAGTTGTATACTTAGAATTATGTATGACAATGATAAGAAAATATATTTCATCGAAACAGAGAAACTCAAGAGATTAAAACCATATCCTAGTGTGATAGTACAGATACATTTCCTCCTTGCTGGCATAAAATAATAAAACTGACAACTTTGCATTAATTTTGTCATGTTTGGAGGATGGGGAGGTGGATAAGTAAAACATCCTAGTAAATCAGTGCAGACTTAACTAGTTTCATAAATTTTCAGCATAATACATTGATTCTTATAGAAAAATAATGATAGTAACAGCAACAAGCATGGATTCTGTACTCTCTGTGGTGGGTACAGTGTTAAGTACTTTAGGTAGGTTGTCTCGTTTACTCTTCACAACCATACCATGAGCACAGCTCCCTTATTATCCCCATTTTAGAGATGGCAAAAATGAAGCCCAGAGGTAAAATAACATACGCAAGTTCATCCTCCTTTAAACAGCATAATATGGAACTCAAATGCCAGCTTCCTTAACACCAAAAGTTAAGCTTTTTAAAAATCTCTTTGCTATTAAAAAAACTGACTTTGATAGAACATAAAGATGATGTGTTTGACATGAAAAGATGCTCAGCATCACTCATTATCAGGGAAAGGCAACTCAAAACCAGAGGAAGCTATCACCTCAGACCTCTCAGGATGGCTAAGATCAAAAAGACAAGAAATAACAAATGTTGGTGAAGACGTGGAGAAAAAGGAACCCTTGTGCACCGTTGCAGGGAGTGTAAATTGGTGTAGCCACTGTGGAAAACAGTATGGACGTTCCTCAAAAAATTAAAAATAAAAATACCGTATGATTTAATAGTTCCACTAAAAAACCCAAAAGCACTATTTAAAAAAAAATACATGCACCCCTATGTTTTTTGCAGCATTATTTATAATAGCCAAGATATGGAAGCAACCCAAATATCATCCACTGATAGATGAATGGATAAAGAAGATGTGGTATATAAATACAACAAAAATAAAAGAGAATGAGATCTTGCCATTTGTGACAACATGAATAGGTCTGGAGGGTATTATGCTAAGTGAAATAAGTCAGAGAGAGAGAGACAAATGCCATATGATTTTACTTATATGTGGAATCTAAAAAGTAAAACGAATAAACAACAAGCAAAAATAGACCCAGGAGTACAGAGAATAAACTGATGGTTGCCAGAGTGTAGGGGGATGGGAAAAATGGGTGAGGGGAGTGGGAGACCTAGGCTTCCAGTAGTGGAATCAGTAATTCACGGGGATGAAAGCAACAGCATAGGGAATATAATTAGTGGTATTGTAGTAGTATTGTATGGTGACAGACGGTAGCCACACTTGTGGTGAGTAGAGCATAGCGTACAGAATTGTCGAATCACTACGTTGTACACCTAAAACATTGTGTGTCAACTATATCTTAATTAAAAAAAAAAAAGATGAGGTATTTGGACACTACTTCAAACTCAAGTACGAGAGACTTTGGAAGCTGGTGAGAGAATGACTTAGCGGTTAGAATGTGAATTCAATTGGATCAAATGGAGCCACAGTGATTCAGCAGGTGCTTATGGAAGCCTGAGCCACCTCCCTCAGAGGCATTCTCTTCAGCTCTGTAGAATCAGAAACCTTGCAAGGTGCTGCTCAGGAACCCACCTTTGTAACAAGCTCCCCATAGGACTCATGTAAACTGAAATTTCCAAACCACTGTTTTAAGCATGATTTCTTTCTTTTTATAGGCAGAAAAAGATTTCATTTAAATGTTTATGTTTAAAAGAAAATCACTATAATTATGATAAGCCTTAGAGTTACAAACTAGTGGCCTGAATGGCAGCAGGTTCCAATTTGGTCAGCACTTTGGTGTTTTTTCTTAAAGGGGGTTTAAACGCCTGCACAAAGGATATGCACCCCTGACTTCACTGTCCTGCCCGCGACTTCCTAGCATGCCACACCTGTAAACACCAGACTGATCCCTGAAGACAGGCGGAAAGAACATTCTTTTAAATGGAATCCGTGAGCCACTGGGATAAATGATGAACTTTCTCAGACCTTATACGTCTGGCTCTCCCAAAATGTTCTCGAATTACCTATATAGTTTTTTTCTCTTTGATCATGGGATTGAAAAAGGAAGGAATTTTTTTTCTTCATTTCTTCTGACCCTCAGTAAATGAATCAAAGTGTATCTTCCTATGCCATGTGTCAAAAGCTCAACTCTTTTTAATAAAGGTGAAGGGAAAGAATAAAGAAGAATAAACTAGAAATATGAATATTTTTCAGAAACTAGGAAAGGAGATACAAAATTTATATTAAACTGAGAAGACAACATATCAAGTAAAGTGGATCGGACTTCAGCATCATTTGGTGATAAAAATTATAGGAATTATGTATCCCTTCAGTGTTCAGACTACAAGAACAGTGCATACAATGGCTTTGGAAAGAAGAGCTGGGGTAGAATCAATCAAGGCACATTTCGGGGGAAAGATTAGCTATTCAATGAATTAAAACAATCTAAAGAAAAAAATAATAGAAATGACACATAACCTTAACTTTATTCAATGGATAGAGGTAATTGTAGGTAATTTGATTTTTATTTTCTAGCTAAATATGTGTAGCTTTAAAATTAAGACCTAATGGAATTTTTAAAAAGGTTTATTTATTTATTTTAGAAAGAGAGAGTGTGTGAGGGGAGAGCAGAGGAAGGAGAGAGAATCTTAGGCAGACTCACTGAGCTGAGTGTGGAGACCGAAGAGCTAATGGAATTTTGATGAATGTTTTACTTACTTAATTAGGAGCCTTTAGTTAAGTACTGAGTGCTGAAAATGTTTTTAAAATAAGTTAAGAAAACTAAACAAATAAACCCATATATATATATATATATATATCTCCACATATATATGTTCATATGTGTATATATATATGAACATAAATTAACAGGATTTTAAAACAGCATGACAGATTCAATAGAAGGAAGGAAAGAAACTCTATAAGCTTTTCTATTAGACTTTCCTTGGCTTTGGGGCTTGCATAGGGCTCCCCCAAATTTTCTCTGCTGTTTGAGGATTACTTATTTATGATGAGGTTTCACTGATAGAGTTAATGTCAGGGCCAGCAGTAGGTGAGTCTGTAAGGAGAGCCCATATTGTACTCAAAGGTGATTGTAGAAGTTTCTCAGAAATAAAGAAAAATCTTTGTGATACATCGAAAAACTTTTAAATTGTACCAGTTAAGCTAGCATATTTCCTAAGGAAACAGAGACAACTGACAAAGGTAAACCTCTAAAGATGGTCCACCAGATATTTAAACTAAACTACTATAAAATAGAAGCAAACTATGCTCTAAAATTAACAGACACATTTTTAAAAATTGACTCACATACTAGAAATCTATGTGGTTATAACAAATGTCATGTAGACATTTCAAGCTCAACATGTCCAAAACTAAATTCTTTCCAACCAAACTACAAGTGACTAAATGTTTCCACCACCCCTGAAATGATCATGCCAGAAACCTAAAAATTGTCCCTCCCTTAGTGGTCATCTCCCACACCTAGTATAGCAGCAAATCTTATAGGCACCAAGGCACTACCTCCAAGATCTATCCTGAATTCATCCACTTTTCTCTAACCCCACGACTACCACACTAGTCCAAGACACTGTGACTTCTTCCCTGGAAACTATGATGTAGCCTCTTACCAATACCCTCTTGACATTGCAGCCAGGATAATCATTTTTAAAACGTCAATCAGATCACACCTACACTTGTGCTTAAAGCCATCTGTAATCCTCCATTTGCCTTCCACAAAATCCCACGGGAGGCAAACTTTCCCGAGTAACGCAGTCCCTGCCTGGCTCTCCAACCCCATTTCACACTGCTCTCCATCTTACTCTCTGCATTCCAGCACGTCTTGCCAGTTCTCCCTCAAAATCTTTGTGTATGTTGTTCTGTGTGCCTGGATCCTTCCCTCCCGTATGCCGCCACTCCTGTCCACCAAGGAATTGCTTTCTTATCCTCGACATCCCGGCTTAAATCCTGCTTTGTCGGAGGAAGCTTCTGTGCTTTGTGATATCTGGGGGGGATTAGGTTCCCAATTTGTTCTTTCTTATCGTACCATGTAACCCTGCATTTGGACTCAATATTGTTTGTACATTTGGTAAATAAAGTCTCAGTGGAGCTTAAGATATGCTTCATTCATTAGATCTTAACCCTATGAGGATGGAATCAAATCCGCTTTTCCCCCTGACTATCTACCCTGAACTTACAGATATAATAACAGAGCCTGACAATCGTCACTCAAAAATATATGTACAATGGGTGAATAATGTTTGACATTTAAGATTTTTCATAATATATTGGCAAAATGTATTTTTTTCAAATATACATATTTTATACCGATTTTGAATATGTGGCTATGATTTTAAGAATGTAACAGAAGTTATTATGATGGTAATCTCTGAGTAGTGTTAGACATTTAAAAATGTACATTTCTATTTTCCAATTATCCATTGACTATTTCATCTTTAAAATTAGAAACAATGTTCTATTTTTTAAAGTGTGTCCCTTTCTTGTGCTAATATGAATTCTGCCCACCCACCATATCCTACTTTATATCTGGGGCTAGAGCTTCAAGACATTGTGTTTACTGATGTCAAACCTGCCTGTACACGTACATATTTAAGGACCAGTGACATTAGAAGATGTGTAAATTCTCAGAAAGCAAAATTCCTGCTTTTGGGGAAAATCCAAAGGGGACCTCAGCAAATCACACAGTGTACCAGAAAATTAAACTAATACTAAGACAATTAGAATAACATAAATGCAGGTAGAACCATGTTTTCATATCATGGCAAGGTTTTAGTGGTTTTTTTTTTTCCTTGCTTTTCCCTTTTGTGTTTGTTTCAGCATTCCTATAAACTGAAGTGGTGGCATCTTTTGGACATGAGCCATCGGTTTAATGCCATGTGTATCAATTTAAAAGCCTTGTCAGACTGATTACCATAGCAGGAGCAGTGATTTTTTCCATCTCGACAATGAACCTTTGCTTCCCTGTACTCCTAAAGTACATACCTGCCCTAGCCATTCAGGAACACTATTCCTATACTTACCGCTAGTATCTGGTCCTCTCTTCTTGGTCAGCCCTGTCTCCTGAGCGGGACAGCAAGCTCTGTGAGGGCAGGAGAGCATCTTCGATACCTCTGTGCATCTCTCCTCAATACAGAAAGTGCTCAACCCATTCACATATTCATTTCATTCATTCCTTCATTTCACAAATGTTTATTGAGATCCACTAGATTTGTGGTTTTGTTCTAGGCTCTGGAGATAAAGAACAACACTGACCAGGTCCCTCCTTTCATGCTGTTTCCGTCCTAGTGAGATACTACACATTACAAAGGAATGAATTAATACATGGCAATTTCTTGATTGAGCTTCTGTATGAAATTCTTGTCCTGAGAATCAACTGCTTTAAGGACTTTGGAAAATATCTAAGAAAATAAGAGAGATTTTTTTCTTTCTTGGCTTTTTAAAATAAAATTTCTTTTTTTTTTTAATTTAAGAAGCTAAGTTTAGAACCCTAATACCATATCTAAAGGAAAAGGTAGTGGAGAGGTTTTTGTCTCCTTTTGTGCCTTTTTTATTTATAAATGTGATGTGTTGTTAAGCCTACATTCTACAGTAATCATCACCATGGAGATAAGTATTCATTGCCAATCAGATCTCAACCAAAGTTTCATAAATGTTTTATAAGAAGGCTTACATAAAAAGTATTACCACTGGTCTGTAATAATAAGCTACTCAGGAAGGGATGCAGGACATACTGTACTAACTCCATGAGCCAAGGAGATCCAAGTTGGGGCCAGAATAGAGTCAACCAAGAATATGGAAGAATATAGGAAAGGATGCTTGACTTTATTAAGTATATATTCAGCATCTGCTAGAGATTCTGTTAAGCGTCCCAATCAAAAGGTCATTTCCTTTAATCCTCATAACCTCACTAAGAGTTAGCCATGATGGTTGCCATTTTACATAGGGGAAAACTGAAGCTCCAAGAGACTGAGCAGCCTTCCCAAACACCTCTTGTCCTTAGTTAGAAAGTTTCAACCAAGGCATCAAACTTCAAGTTCTAACTCCTTGATTTAAGAGTCAGATAATAGGAATTTTAAGTTTCAGTTCCCTCAGTTTACTAGCTTGAAACTTTAAGCAGTTTACTTCATAGATATTTCCTGATCTATAAATGAGAATAATATCTAGTTCATATGAGGGTGTCTATTTTTAAAGGAAAACTATGTGAACTCACTTTCTAATCCATAAAGTACTCTGGGAAATATAACAATTTACTAGATGTTAAGAAATACCAAAGTCTATATATTTTTCTGAAAAAAAAAATGGAGAAGAAATGATGAACAACTCTATTGATGGAGGAAAGAGAAGGTCAATAGCTGTCATTAATTACGAATGATAAAACAAGAAGGAAGCAGCTGAAATGTTATATCACTCATAATAAAAAATAGGTTGTGATAGGTTCCAGAAAAAATAAGAAAATCACCACAATATGATTCATTTCTGGGACTTACCATGCCTTCAATTCCTATGAATTCAAGATGTAAGAGCTAGAAGGGTCAGGGGAGGCTGGGGGCCGTGCTCATAGGCAGAGGCAGAATCAAGACCCTTGGCAGCTCCATCCAGTGTGGTCGGTCCCCCAGCCATCAGTATACTATAGATCATTTTAAGTAATGGACGGTGACGGGGGCTGGAGCAGTGAGTGGGATTGGTAAGAGCCACTATTATCAACAAACTGCCTGAAAAAAGTGAAATTGATGTCTTAGAAATTTTATTTGTAATAAAGAATAATCACACAGTAGTACTAACATGATCTTTAACCCTGAGTTCATAACCCCCTCAACGAGGTAAACTTCACTGTATGTAGCCATCATGTGCCTGACTGGAGCTGTGGCAAAGCCAACGGAATCAAGAACTCACGAATTAAGTGACTATGTGGGTAACTGAACCTGTTCATAAGATGAAGAATGTTTTTTGTGAAGTGATCAACTCCTATTTTCCCCGATGTTAACTAGTGTCTTAAGCAACCAAGTGCCTTAAGGCAATCGGTGATGTTTCTGTAACAGGTAGATTCAATAGGAGAGCAGGCTCAGTGAGCTAATCTCTGGGAGTGAAGGCTCTACAGAATGTTACTACTCGAAGGGCTGAGGACACAAAGCATCCCTGCGAAATCCTCGAAATCCTCGCAGGTTTACAAACATCCTGCATAAAAGAATTAACCAAAAATAGCAACCGACTTGGTGGTAGGCTGATAGGCCATATCATGGATATGTAAATGTCAGTCCTTTGTAGTAGCCTATGAGCTCAGGATCTTTATAAATTCTGTCTTCTCGTGGATATACTCTCTACTTCTTATTAGACCAATTAAAATATGTCCCACACTTTTTTCTCTTCCTCTCTCCCAAACTTTGCTGTGAGACATATATATTCTTTCAGGATAGTAGGCAGTCATTTAATAAAATACTTTTCCGAAGTCACTATTCCAAAGCACTGGAGTCATTCTTCTTCTCTTCGTAAACAGCTCATGATTAGGAGGAAGTTAATTTGAGCAGATACATAAAAGATGAGATTCAATTTTGAAGTAACATTAAAAAAAAAAAGAAAAAAAGATAACCTTACAGTGATTGTCAAGTACCTACAAATATGCTCAGCTAATCTTCATGGTATTGCTGTTATCCCCAATTTAGAAATGCCTAAGTGGGGAGAGATTAAAGCTGCCCCAGAAAAGATTAAAGAGTAGCTGTCTAATGTCTTTGAGAAGGAGAACCGTGGAAAATTGAAGCCCACAAACCATACAGCAATACTACTTAACCCTAAGAGCTATTTGGTTTGCCTCCTTCCCTCTCCCTGATCTTCCGCCCTCTTGGTGGTCGCCAAGGAGGGCGGCAACATTTTCCCAGCCTCCTGCCTCCCATCAGAGATGAAAGTCCCACAGCGCTCCTTCATATTTAATATTTGAACTCTCACAACAGGATGTCTCATCGAATTGATCCCTGAAAAAGCATTTTGAGGACGCATCTTTGTGGTTCTCATAGTCCATGAAGTTGTGCAGGTGACTTCTGTTGTAATTTTATCAGTAAGAGAGAAAATAGTAACATTCTTTCCTGTTTGTTCTCTCTTTTCCTTTTTATCAGCAAGATGAATTTTACCAAATGCTAAGATTTGATGAATCGAGTCTTTGAAACATCCTAGGTTCTTGAGGAAAAGAAACTAGGGAAAATTCATAAATACACTTTTTTTTTAAAGATTTTATTTATTTATTTGACAGAGAGAGACACAGCGAGAGAAGGAACACAAGCAGCAGGGGTGGGAGAGGGAGACGCAGGCTTCCGGCCAAGCCGGGAGCCCGATGCAGGGCTTGATCCCAGCACCCTGGGATCATGACCTGAGCTGAAGGCAGACGCTTAACGACTGAGCCACCCAGACGCCCCATAAATACACTTTTTTAAAATAAATTTCATTCAAGTTGCCAATTTAAAAAAAAATGAATAAAAACATTCAGTATTTAGGTGACATCACATTTGGAATGTGGCGTGGCCAGACTCTCAGACATACACATTCTATTCTGCTCTACTTTTTCACCTTCAGTCTCTCGAGCACTTTTAGGAAAGGACGGAATGGGGATATTTTGTGTGGCCACGGTAGACGAAGCAGGATCTGTTACAAGTTCCCTGGCTGAAAATGGACACCTCTTTCAGCACTATTGTACATCAGTTGTCTCCAGTTACAGCCAAAGTAGGTGTGTAATATACGACTGGACTTGCTGCTAATGCAGGTACACAAACCCGAGGACAGAGACACCTTGTGCTACAGTAAATTGATCTGCCCCAGGCTTCCATTAAGTCATTCAGCACACAAAATGGGAGCTCACATCAGACATGGTGGGAACTGGTTTGTGTTCTGATTTTTATCTGGCCATTCAAGATCTTTTAAAAGACTGAATTTAAAAGTCCTCCTTTGTAGAAACTATGAAGGCCATTTAAATACCCTGAATTTAGAACTATGAGTCTAAGATTAGGCTACCTTAATATTTAAAACGGTTTGACATAAATATCTAATTTGCCTATCACTGTATTTAACTGATTTCCTAATGTTTTCTCTTAGAATTACTTTTTTTTCCAGTGTGAATGACATACAGTTTGTATTGTCCTTATGTGGAAATACTAAGATGGTTAGTATTCTTGAGGAAAATGAATGAGGAAGGGGGCATCCTGAAGTTAGTTCATTTCTTTGTGTGAGATAGTTCAGAATAGCAGTCGACTTTTTTGTTTTTTGGGTTTTTTTTTTTTTTTTTGCACTGTAGTAAAATCTGAAATATATGTTTCTACTGTCAAGAATCATTTACCTATTTTCTGAGTTAAAATGAAGTTGATTGATGAATTATAGTATGTAAAAAGTATTTGAGGTGCCCCTAGAAACATTGTAATATAAGTAGTAGATGTCATTGGGACCATGGGAAAAACAAAGTCAACAACACCTCACCTATGTAATTCACCATATATTATTGAGCATCAGATATGTGTCACCTTAGGCTAGGTTTCCTAGGGAGGCACTACATGGAATGAATGAAAAGAATAAGATGCCACTGAAATAAAAATTAAAAAGAAGATAAAGAGGGGGCGCCTGGGTGGCTCAGTCATTGGGTGTCTGCCTTCGGCTCGGGTCATGATCCCAGGGTCCTGGGATCGGGCCCCACATCGGGCTCCCTGCTCGGAGGGAAGCCTGCTTCTCCCTCTCCCACTTCCCCTGCTAGTGTTCCCTCTCTCACTGTGTCTCTCTCTGTCAGGTAAGTAAATAAAATCTTTAAAAACAAACAAAAAAAAAAAAGAGAGAAGACTACTAATCAACAGGAGAGCAAGTCCATGGTAGCGACTATTTCTAGATATTTCAATCTAATAACATGCCTCTGTGAAGTGGCTTAATAACATATGTGTGTCAAATTTTCTTGTATGGTATGTGTTTAACTTCTCTCATTTTGACTGTTTTCCAAACCAGAAATTAGAACGGATTTTAAAAAGCCTCTATAAACAAGCATTGGTCTATGCACGTTATATTAATTCATTTAATTATTATCAAATGCTTAAGAAGAGATAATATTAACCTCATTGCACAGATCAAGAGCCAAGGCTCAAAAAGGTTAAGGAGTTTATTCATAATCACAGATCTGAGAATTAGCTGAGATGAGATTTGAACCAGAGTTTGTCTGGATGTGGAGTCTGTGCCCATCTCAACTTAGAGAGTTGTGCATAACCACAAATACCATCTGCTTTCAGCAGTGCATCCTATGACAGCAGAGACAGTAAAACTTGAGACAGATCACTAGGCAGAATGCTTATGTAATAAAGTATCTGAGAGGTATTTTTCAATCTCCTAGGAAGCTGCAGATTGAACTAAATGATAATAAACCCATGCTTTAGGAGATGGGTTGACTATGTTGGTCATAAGAGAAGGGATTTGCCTGCACTAAAGAAGTTCATGAAAGAATTCTCATTTTTCATCATTCCCCCCAATGTCCCTTGTTTTAAGAGGACTATGCAAATGTTTTGCTGACAGCTGGAATCAGCTAAGGAGTTACAAAGGTTTTCTTCTAGCCTCTGCTTTGATTTTATGTAGAATTTGGGGTATAAGGTACTGTGTCTATGGACTTATTCCAATTTACATAGAGAATCTTCATAAATCTTCGTGAACATTTAAACCATAACATTATAAGCTGTATTAATCAGGATATTAACAGAAAATAGTACAATTAAATTAGCCTACCACAATGAAAGTTTAATAGACTATTTTCAAGGTGTGGCCATAGTGTAGGGAAAATACAAGAGCTAATGTAATGTATGGGGGCTCTGTTTCCAACTCTAGGCTGGAAGAAGTGAGTGAAGACAGAGAAAGCTGTGCAAAGGGCCGTCTGCTACATGCTGTGGTGGACACCACCAGGCTATGGTGACCTCTCAGGGAAGGGCTTGGGGAATAACGACATCCAGCTTGCATTGCTCTCCCCCCCCCCCAATCAATCAACCTAAGTCAAGCCAGAGATCAGGCGCAACTGTTGACATAGTCTACAAAGATCATTTTGGCATAGGTGGAGAAGTGTGGAGAGTGTATCTGGAAGGTCTAGCAGAAGATATCCAGGACATAAATATAAAAGAAATTACTTATAAACAGAACTTAACCCCAAATCATTAAATGTTAAGATGATAAAATAACTTCATTATTCATAATGTGTTATGAAATAAGTTGCATTATCTGCTAACAGAATCTAATTGCTTGTCAACTTTGGGAAATCAATTACAAATTTAACTTCTGCAAAAAATGCCTTATCCAATGTAATTGGAATCATGAAATAATTGTCTTTCTGTGACTGGCTTATTTCACTTAGCAAAATGTCCCCTAGAGTCATCCATCATCCATATCGCTGCAAATGATAGGATTTCCTTTTTTTTTTTTTATTGTACTTATACACCACATTTTCTTTATCCTTTTATCCGTCAATGGACATTTAGGTGTTTTCATACCTTGGCTACCTTGAAGAGTGCTTCAGTGACCGGGGTGTTCAGATATCTACTTGAGATCTTGATTTCAATTTTTTTAAGACTTTATTTATTTATTTGAGAGAGAGAATGAGAGAGAGAGAGAGAGAGAGAGCATGAGGGGGGGAGGGTTAGAGGGAGAAGCAGACTCCCCGCTGAGCAGGGAGCCCGATGCGGGACTCGATCCTGGGACTCCAGGATCATGACCTGAACCGAAGGCAGTCGCTTAACCGACTGAGCCACCCAGGCGCCCGAAATCTTGATTTCAATTATTTTGGATATATGCCCACAAGTGGGATTGCTGGGTCACTGGCAGTTCTATTTTTAATTTAGTGAGGAATCCCCTGTATGGTTTTCCAAAAGGCCTGCACCATTTCACATTCCCACGGATAAGGCACACGTGTTCCAGCTTTTCTACCTACTTACCAATACTTATCTTTTTTTTCTTTTATAACAACCATCCTAATAGGCATAAGGTGATACTTCCTCGTGGTTTGATCTGCATTTCCCTTATGATTAGCACTTTTTCATGTACATTATATAACCTCATTGCAAATGACCAACATTTTACTCTCTGCTACTACCCAACTTCATACAGACCTCCCGCCACTGAGCCTTTGCATAAGCTCTTTCTTCCTCCACCCTCCTTCGGTGTAGTCAACTCCAATCCCTCACATTCCAGCTCCAGTATTTCCCACATACAAGCCTTCCTGACTGCAAGATGTCCAACCCTCCAAATTATCAGTGTTCGGTTTCCTGCTTAACTCTCTTATTATAGAGCTGTCCCTTTCATCCAGAGCATTTATCTTGCTTGGCAATTATACATTCAGTAGAGTGATCGTTTGTCTCTCCACCCTTAGGCCTAAAGCTCGTGGATTTAGGCACTGTTAATTTTTTTCTCACTGGTACAAGTCTAGCACATAGGAAAGTCTTAATAAATATTTCTAGAAGAAGAGGCAAGAGAGATGGAGGGAGACAGGGAAGGAAAGGGGAGAAATGTGGAAAAGGAAAGCATTAGATGTCAAATGTCAGTGTGTGACTGCAATCCAACCTGCCTATCTTTACCCTCCTGGTCCTACTCTATCTGACTTAATAGATGGCTTTGTGTTTTTCAATGCACAATAATTTTTTTCGTGCTATCATAACGATCTTTTGAGTTGATTATCATTTAGGCTTCTAGCCAATAGGCAAAATGTTCCCAAGACTCCCAAGACTTACATTTTAAGAAAATGCTTTGCAAGGTGTTAGATAAAACACACGAGTCTGCGGTAACACCCTTAGAAGAAGACTCGTGTACAACAAAACAGAGCGCAGCCAAAGTTGCTTCAAAACCAAATGCTCCATTGAGAGCTGTTCAGATCTCTCTCTTAAAGCCATCGTTCACTTGGCTTATTTGCTTACATTAAGAAGTTGTTGAAAGCAGTAGAAAGGCCAAAAAATATTTTTAAATAATATGAAAAATTGAAGATTGATATCAGTGACCTTGTCCCACAGAACATCCTTTCAGATGAAAGCCTTTTGTTTTCCCCAAGTGCCCTTCACATCAGTCTTGAGTGCGTGATTCATTACATAGACCATCTGCATTTACAATCCTTTTGCCACGCATCACCACCAAAGAGATGGAAAACATCCATTAGACATAACGCAGGCTTTCTCCTACCAGCGGGATCAGACAGCCCCATTTCCTATTAATTACAAATTGATTGTGTAAGAACATTTCGATACTGTTTTTCAAATGATAATAAACAAGCCTCGATCGGTTACGTAGGTTAGATAAAGATGGTGGGACAGGAAGAGGGAAAGGGAGAGGCAGAGCAATGAAACTAAGCCGCCTGATCATCAGGCTTTGTGGTATTTATAAATGTCATTGGCACTGAATGATGGATGACTTTCAGAAACCTCAAAACCCAAAGAATGCATAATGTTAACTTAATAGATTCTTTCGGGCCTGGGTTACCAGAGTATTTACAGCAATTGTACATTCATGGTAATAACATAATAGTACCTTTCATCCCACATCTCCGATATTTGCACAGTTATAAACTAGCAACTTCAGAACCAGCTGGGGCATGGCATTCCCCTCTGTTCCTATATAACTTGTTATGAAACAAGGCTATTGAGTGGCTTCTCTGAGGTAACATAGTAGAATGGCAACTCTGTAGACTAGGTTATAAAAGCACAGTTTTAAGAAAGGGCGAAATAATGAAACATTCTGTACATAGAAATTATACTGGAATGGGGGGAAATGAGACTGTCCCAAATTTTTCAACTGAGATTTACTGAAACAACGACCAGTAATTATACAAGATTACTTTTCTTTTCCAGAAGTGAAAAGGAGAGAAAATTATTCATTTCTAAATTGCCTGGAGAAAAATGGATGCTCTAGAGTGTCTTTTATCTTTGTGTTTTGTGTGTTTGCTTCTTTCTAACTGGGTGTTGCAACTTTGGCAAAGCCAGATCAAGCTTGTTATTGTCTGCATTAAAAAGAACAAACTCAGGTACAGAATCATGAATTTAAGACTGGAAAGGGAATACTTTAAGGCACATCTATTTTGGTTCTCTGAATTTTCTCTCTCTTTCTCCCTTTTTTAAATTATGTATGTAACATTTGTACGTATCCAAAGGTGCATGCGCTGAAGACCTTAAGAAAGGTGTATGGTTTTATGAGGAGCCACTGCAATTAAATTCAGTGTGACCTAGAGTTAACTATGTCCCGCAGGGGGATATTATAAAGATTAAGTTATGTTCTCTACAGGAACTTTTTTTTTAACTGAACCTTCAAAGCTCAAAAAATTTTATTTTTCTGGGAATATATTCAAAGTAAATCACTGCAATGAATGGGTTTTTGAAAAGTCATTCATACACCCTAAAATCCAGGATGATGAGAATCTACTCTAGTTTTTTTTTTTTAAAGATTTTATTTATTTATTTGACAGAGAGATAGAGAGCACAAGTAGGCAGAGAAGCAGGCAGAGGGAGAGGGAGAAGCAGGCTCCCCGCAGAGCAGGGAGCCCGATGCGGGGCTCAAACCCAGGACCCTGGGGTTATGACCTGAGCCGAAGGTAGCTGCTTAACCGACTGAGCCACCCAGGTGCCCCTCTACTCTAGTTTTAAGATACCAAAGAAAGACATATCTTGCTGTGAAGAAATTATTTCCTCTGCTGTCTTGCTGGAATGACCCAGTCACCATGTTTGTCAGAGTCTGATCTAATTAAATCCCCAAGAGGAAATAAGAAAAATATTAGTGGCAGGTAACTGCTTAAGGCTTTTGACACAATAATTGAGATGAGAGAGAAGCAGAGTACAGATGACAAGTTTAAATTGAATTCCATCTTGACTGTATTGGTTTAGACTTGTCTTAAAAGAATCACCCGGTGAATCCTTTGGTATAGCTTTAGCATATCCTTTTTAAAAATCCAGATGTTGGCCTCTCAGGTCAATCTAAATCAAGGTACAAAAACATTCAAAAAAGTTTTAGACAGAATGAACCTCAATTATAATGTTTTGTTGAATGCCATTTCACGTCTTTTAAAAACTGATTTAGTTTGGTTTATGTTTATTCCATAAATAGATGTGATAATCATGACTGTTTTATATAATGCGAGTTTACGTAATAGGATATAATGGTGCAAAAATGGGTCCCAGGAACATTATTTGTTTGCTTCTGTTTTCCCAAATATGTGAAAGAAGCAGAGCATACTTGTACATTTTTTAAAGTTTATTGTAGCTTTTGGATCGCCGTTCAAATGGAATCAATTTCAACACAGCAAGACATTTCTAAATTCAATCCTACAGCACGTTAGCAAATGAAAACTATATTTTCCATGAGTCATTCTCTGAATTACAAAATGTTCATCATCCAGGAGGGTTTATTGTGTCCATAAAACTGATGCAGCAAAATACTAGGTGTTAAGGTCAGCAGTGTCCGGCTGTTTATTTGGTAACATTTAATACTGAAAGGTTAGGACTTAATGCTTCTGTTTGTTGTCTAACATTTCAAGTTGTTCATGCAAGCACGGGCTTAGACAGTGGATCAAAGTTTTCCTTGATATTCTCCACATCAAAAAGTGTAAGTTTATTTTTCTTTATATACAGCATGCTGAAATGGAGGACTTTAAAAGAACAGCTACCAGGGTCCCAGGGGCAATGATCTTTTTCCAATCTCGGTTTGGCTTCTCATTTTGGTACTCTCCCTTCTTTTCTATTTTGACCAAGTGGAAACGGGATGGAAAGGACCCGTCTCTGAGTATCTATAGAGTATATCAACTAAACTGCATTGCAGAATACTTATATTCTATAACAGTACATAACATCCGTCCTTCCTGACCATTAGGACGTATGAATGGCACTTATATTTTAACATTCTATTTTAGCATAACCTAGAGAATTTGTCCTACTTAAATCACCTTCTTCCTTACCCCAATTGAGAAAAGTATATGAAATATTTTCATACCCATGTTACTGACTACCAATTTTCCTACATTGATACACTTAATCTCCAAGTAAAAACAAAACCAGCTCTTCAAAAGAATGACAAGTCTTTTCAAAAATTAAGAAGATAATTTTATATTGTTAATAAGGTCAAATTTTATTTCCTTATTAATTTGTTCTGCCTCGTAAAGAAATTAAGTGAATGGGACTTGGAAATGAGACAAAATGTTCTACACTCATTTCTATTACACTTGTATTGTTTGACCAATACCTATGCTCTTCATCTTTCTCAACTGTTTTTTTTTTTTTTTCAGGATAAAATACCTGCCCAGTAGACATGCTGTGAGAATGAAAATATGAGTTTAGGTGGAAGGCTTTTAAGAATAAAAGTATTACACTATGTTAGCTCTATGGTAAAGATTTAAGGAGCACACCAACAATTTGCCACAGGGAGTGATCGATCCTTTGATCTAGAATTGAAGGTTGAAAATCAAGGCTCTTTTTTTTTTTTAACATTTTTTATTTTTTAACAGAGAGAGACAGCAGAGAGGAAACACAAGCAGGGAGCGTGGGAGAGGGAGAAGCGGACTTCCCGCTGAGCAGGGAGCCCGATGTGGGACTCGATCCCAGGACCCTGGGATCATGACCTGAGCCAAAGGCAGACGCTTAACAACTGAGCCACCCAGGCTCCCAAGGCTCTTACTCTTAATGTATCCTTACAGTGAAGTTCACAAACAACATAGCTCTCACTATAGACTTACTGTATAGGCTTCTGAGTCCTCCACAAAATGGAAAGGTTAAGTTTTGGGGGAAAGGGAAACAATTCTTCATTAAATACACTAAGAATCATCAAATGATTAAGAACAGTATGCCAAGTATACACTAATATCCAAACCAATTAAGCAACAATCTCAAAGAACATTTTTCTTGAAATCTAACAAAATAAATATAAAACGCTTTGGGGGGAAATGTATGAGAATTTACCAGTTAATTTATTTGGGATCCATGCTTTTAAATATTTAAAGCACCAAAGGGGCGTCCATGAGGGCTGCAGGGTAGAGAATGAGTGGGGGCAGGGCAAGAATGAAAGCAGGAGGAGAATGCATGGACTAGTAGGGGGCCTGTATGGCCAGTTGGCGGGGGACAAGTTCAGACTATGGTGATAGCAGCGGGAATGGATAAAAAGGATAGAATTGAGAAATATGTAAGTAGGGTGACCACATAATTTATCATCCAGATATGGACACTCTCGAGAACGAAATACTATGCTGGGACAACGGGCGGAAACTGGACTGCCCTGGCAAAGCAAGACTTAAGGATACCACACGTGGAGATAATAATAGAACAGACCATTTTAGTCTGATCGAACTTAAAGGGTGAGATGAAATAATAGGGAAAAGTATTTGGAGAGTAGAAAATGAAAGAGGATTAGCCCCGACAAATTTAAAAACATGTATTATAGAGCAACAATAAATTAAACAATGTGGTTTTAGTACATATTTGCCACGCAGCCCTCCTCCCCCCGCCCCCAGCTTCCACTAAAGGCTGTTAAACTTGTTCCCGGATCCCTGAAGTGCTGAGACACAAGGGGACTTTATGGAACCGGCTATGTGGTACAGCCACACTGTAAGCATTCCATAGGAAGTAAATTCTGTGGGTGGCGCGGCTCTACAGCTCTAGGCTCTACGTTATACTCTTTCATTCATTCAGGAAATACTCATGAAGCATTTACCACGTGTCAAGACTGTGCCAAGCAGTGAGGGTGCAGCAATGAACAAGATAAATAAGACTGCCTGAAAGCATCAGCCTGGATTTGCTTTTTAATTTTGCTGGGAGCCACAAGCTTATACTGAGCCTCACGGAATCGTTGTCACATCAGTTGTCAGGCTATTGTCCATCCTGGAATCCCTTCATTATGTGGAGCCCAAGCAGACACACCCACCCTGAGCTCAGCACATGGACTATCTGCATAACTTCTAAACAGCTATGCTGTTTCCATCTCCAGGACACTGGAAACTGTGTAACTGATAAGGATCTCTTTTTTTGCACTGGCTACTACAAAGCTGAGCCCAGTTTGTCACCTGCCCACAGCACCTGTGAGAAGATTCTGATATACAGTCTAACTTCATTCGTGGCTTCATTTTATTCCCACCCCTGGCTTGTTTTTTTGCTTATTTGTTATAGTTTCCCTTTCCCTAAATCTATTTCAATTTCATGCTCTTTTTTTCATATTTTTAATGCACAAAATCCTTTATGGAGAAAGGCAGGGCGTATTTTGTAACAAATGAAAAGGGTCAATTTATAATTTATAATACATATAAAAGAATATATGGTATATATAGTATCTCAAAACAATTAGGGACAGAAAAACAACTTAATGAAAGGACTATTTAATAAATAGGATACAGGGGAGCCTGGGTGGCTCAGTCAGTTAAGCATCTGCCTTCAGCTCAGGTCATGATCCCAGGGTCCTGGGATCCAGCCCAGCGCCTGGCTCCCTGCTCCGCGGGAAGCCTGCTTCTCCCTCTCCCTCTCCCTCTGCCCCTCCCCCTCCCCCGTGCTCACGCTCTCTCTGTCAAATAAATAGTAAAATCTTTTAAAAAATTGCATAAATAAGATATAAAATTAGCTATTTGAAAAACAAATGGTTTAGATTTATATTTCATATCTATAGCAAGTTTCAAATTAATAAATCTTAAAAACCAAACTTCATTATTTATCAAACTTTGCAAAAATACAAGTGGTCCTGTTGTGTCATGGGACTGCAACTGTTGACTCCTGTGTGGCAATGACAAGGGTCCCTGCTGCTACTGGGCCAACAGCGAATGTCAGCTGCCTTTGACTATGAGATGCATCCTCATCTAAGAGATGTTGCAGTGTTTTTAAAATGTGCACCTTAGAACCATTAAGATACAGTTAAGTGTATTCACCAAGAAGAAAACTTGTAGACTTAAAATGCAAATGATCACAGCTGTGGAGTCTCTTGGGCAGTTTTTACCAGAGATACGAGATAAGCTTATGTTATGAGACATAGAGAAAATGAAGCTTAGTAGAAAGGTCATAAACTTGAGTTGAATCTTTTCCCATTTAGCACCTGTAAACTTGGACAAGCTACTTAACTGATTCTGGAGTCTTTATTTTTGGGCAGATAAAATGGAAAGTATTAATGCCTTCTTTGTGGAATAATTCTGAATATTAAATGACTTAATGTGTAATAATTTTAGTATTTTCCACGGAACATTTTTTAAAAAATCAAATACTACCTTGTATGTAAGAAATGAGTCCTTTTTTTAAAGATTTTATTTATTTATTTGAAAGAGTGAGCAAGAGAGAGAGCATGAGCCAGGGGAGGGGGAGAGGGGGAGGGAGAAGCAGCCTCCCTGCTGAGCAGGGAGCGCCATGCCAGGCTCTATCCCAGGACCCCGGGATCATAACCTGAGCAGAAGGCAGATGCTTAACCCACTGAGCCACCCAGGTGCCCCAGAAATGAGTCCTTCTAAGTGAAACCATGCATCTGAATAAAGGGAAGGGCATTTAGATAATGTTAAATTATGATTTACTGAAGTCAAAGAATTGTTAATGAATATTTTAGTTTTCATTAATAATATAATTTTGACTGTGATATCTATCTATATCTTCACACACACACACACACACACACACACACATACACACACACACACACACAGGATTTAGGTTATACAATGAAAGTTTCATACCAGGAGCCATGATTTTAAAGTTCCATCTGTGTTCTAGAATGTAAGGGAAAGGAGAGGGAGGGAAGGATAAAGGGGGAAGGAGAGTAGAGGAATGGGAAATTTAGAAGACTTCAGAATTTGCAGTATTAATGGGACTGGAGAGCATCAAATGGAGTGAGAAATTTTGTAAAACAGTATTCTAAGGATTGACTAAGCTTCTCCATCATTTCTTTTCAGTACGAGATCCAAATCACACATTGAAAATGAGGAAGGGTATAGCCAGGCCCTTATCTTCAATTAGTAGCACAGTATTTTATAAACACATGAGTTACGGTACCAGTCATCTTCCACTATGTTCTGTAGTATTGTTCATATTGCAGAAGACAGGGTCAGTGGTGGGGAAGAGCACGGTTAGAGAGCCAAACTGGTCCAGTGGGAATTTGGGCTGAAACATAAATCAGTTGTGTCTTAAAATTTCCTGTCATTATATCTTGAACAGTGTTAGATACCCAGCCAGGCGTGGTGTTGAATCAATGAACGTTGACTAACAGAAACAGAAATGCAGCAGAAAAACTGAGTGGGCAAAGTATGGCTGGGAGTTCGCATTTCATTGCATGCCTCTCTACTTTCGGAGTTAATGATTAAAGTTTTTTTTTTAATATTTTATTTATTTTAAAAGAATTGTATTTATTTGAGAGAGAGAGAGAGAGTGCACACGAGTGGGGTGGAGGAGCAGAGGCAGAGGGAGAAGCAGACTCCCCCATTAAGCAGGGAGCCCGATGCGGGGCTCGATCCCAGGACCCTGAGATCATGACCTGAGCTGAAGGCAGATGTTTAACTGACTGAGCCACCCAGGGCCCCCCATGATCAAAGTTTTTATAAGCTGTATTTATTAAGCCAAGTGGCAGTGAAACAGCGTCCCGCCACAAGCCCTCAAAAGTTCCGCAGAATCTTTGGCTATATAGTGATGAGATGATAACGCATTGCTTGAAAGACTTCTAATGTATTGACTTAAGTTTACTTACATAGAAGGAGGAGGACAGTAGAGGAATAGAAAGTGGGGACTGATACATAAATTTATTTATTTTGTATATTTATTCAGGGATATTTCAGGGCCTCACGCTTCACTGTTTCGTTGCCCGCCATTTCTATCTTCCGTCTTGATAAAATGAGATCCCGTCATTGTGCCCAAAGTAGGGCTCCTCTATTTTACTCTCCTGGGCTCAACTCACTTTACTAAAAGTTTCTCTTAGTTTTTAGAAATATTTACCAAAATCCCTTTGATGAAGGGGTCACTGGATTTCAGAAGACTAAACACGTGCCTCCTGAGGGAAAGACAATAGAGCTTGAGAATGATTCCTACACCATCCTCTTGATGGCTTCTCTGGCTTTCCCTGGCAGACAGACTCATTTTCCAGCAAGTCCTTTCTAAGGTTTACAGTTTAGCAGCTCAACAACAACAAAAAGCAAAGCAGTATCCTTTTGGATGTGTTTGTTTCAGGAGAATGGGCATGGAAATGTGTGAAGAAGTAAACATTTCTCAGCCTGCTGACCTCCTAAGGTAGTTCTCCACCGTTAGCTCTCAAGTTTCCCTAAATATTTAATTAAATTTTATAATTAGCTATGTTGAAAACAGAGTTCTCAGCTGGTTTCAATCCCCTTAAAGGAAAGCATTTGTGTGTATGTGGTTATGTGTCACCAAGAGAGAGCACAGACCTAGTGACTTTGAAAACTAAAGGTATCTTTATATAAGGAAAAGATTTGAAATGAGTTAAACTACATTGTACAATTTAAAGACATGCAGACAGGGAGAGGAAGAGAGAGTCTAGCTTCAGTCTATACCCTATATCTATACCATGTCTTCATCTATATCCCTTGCATTTTTCCACTAAAGAACTGAGGTGGCTTAATACCACATACTAAGGACTGATAATATATAATTTTAAATAAAGTATCAACTATTAAAAAATAAGAAGAGGCAAAAATGAAATTACTAGAAAAACAATAACATAAACAAAAATTCCCCATAAATATTATTTCTCTCAAGTGGAATTTGGGGTGCAATGAGCAAAATCATGTACTAGAAGAAAGACCTTTGCCTTTTTACTTAGATACCGATATAACAGTAGCATATCCATATAGACCAGATTCATGCATATAGTCCAAGATCCGTATAGAATTGTATGAAGAATGGGAAAATTGCATTCATTTTTCATTAACAGTATTTCTTCTTTTAAGATTTTATTTATTTATTTATTTGAGAGAGAGCACGAGCGCGCACTAGAGAGCAAGCACGAGAGAGAGCACAAGAGAGAGCACAAGTTGCAGGGAGGGGCAGAGGGAGAGGGTGAAGCAGACTCCCCACTGAGCAGGGAGCCCGATGTGGCTCCATCTCAGGACCCGAGGATCATGACTGGAGCGGAAGGCAAACACTTAACCCACTGAGCCAACCAAATGTCCCAATGGTTATTTCTTTATAGAGCGCTACATTAGATATCTTCTTAAGCCATGTTTTATGGATGACAAATTTACAAGTAACTTCAATATATATTCATTTTATACCAAATTTATAGTCCTGCTAAAAATAATTTTAAATTTTCTAGTTTGGACTCAGGTATTATCACAAATATCAATAATTGGGGTGTGTGAGTGGCTCAGTCAGTTGTGTTTTGGACTCTTGGTTTCAGCTCAGGTCACGATCTCAGGGTCGTGGGATCAGGCCCTGCAATGGAGTCCATGCTCAGCGCAGAGACTGCTTGTCTTTTCCCCCCCAGCTCATGGGCATTCTCTCTCTCTCTCATTCAAATAAATAAATAAATAAATAAATAAATAAATAAATAAATAAATAAAATCTTAGGGGAAAAAACCCCCAAATATCAATAATTAACTTCCCAATGTCTATTAAAGGCTCTTTCAAATAAACAATTGATAAATAAATAACAAAAGTTGTTTCATTTTTGGATGAAGTGGCATATTAAATCTGGAGATGCGTAAAACCAACCATGCTTACAAAAGTGAACAGCAATAATTTCTAGCATTCATATAGCTTATGTAGCTTGCATACCCTGCCTGTGAATACTGGCCAGAAACCAAGCTGAATTTCTCCTATCTGCCTTGGGTGCCGACTTCCTCCATAGGATTTGCTTGCCGATAATGCCTACAATCCACAACTCAGTTATCATCATTGCCGAGGATAGACTTCCACTTTCCTCTCCACACACCTTCCTTACTTAGAGACATTTGAGCATTTTTAATCACTTCTATTTTTTTAAGATTATTTATTTATTTATTTGACACAGCGAGAGAGGGAACACAAGCAGGGGCAGAGGGAGAGGGAGAAGCAGGCTCCCCGCTGAGCAGGGGTCAATCCCAGGACCCCAGGATCATGACCAGAGCCGAAGACAGATGCTTAACCGACTGAGCCACCCAAGCGCCCCGTATTTTTTTTTCTAGGATAACTTTGATATTTACTTTGCTCTGTTTTCACCCAAGTAAAAGTGGGAGTGGAGAGGACATATAACTTGCCCCAAATTAAGCACTTCCCTAGAGTACCCTGGACCGCCACCTTGGGCTCAGACAGAAGATGGGAAAGAGGTAGAGGGTCATTCCCTCTCTGCTGGGCCCAGAAGAGTTTTTGTTTATTCTTATGACAGCAGAGAATGCTCATTTTTATTCTTGTTTGAAGGGCCCTGACAACACTATTTGTCTTGCACATGTGGTCTTTGACTTGGAAATTAATATGGGGTCATTACTTAGTACACACACACACACACACACACACACACACACACACACACACCCCTACACACACAAAAAGACAAAACAAGTTAAAATCTAACCCAAATGTAAATGTTAGCTATTTTAACGGGTATATCATTATTCTTCAGAAAGGGAATACTGTTATGCTTGAAGACTGGAACACTTTTTGGCTCTGGAGTCCAACATATTCGCAAAAAAGTCATTTTTCAGAGACAAAATATTTTGCAGACCTCTGTAATAAAAATAGTATAACTTTTAGTATCTCTTGATTGAGAAAAAATACTAAAGCACTAGTATATTTAGGTAGCTTCTATATAGATTAAAATATTGTTTTATATACATATGTATATGTATATATAATACATACATATGTATTGTGCATATATATTTATGTGTACGTATATACACATACATAAAATCATCTATAAACATGTGTAATTTAGGTATGGTTTTATGGACTCCCTTTAGAAATTACCCTTTGGTTCCTCAGCACTTTGCAGCCCTCACGTTGAGGACAGCTGATTTACTGGGGTGGTATAGCCACTGTTAGATGGGCTGACAGGCAGCATTATGCTTTGCCCCTTGGGGGTGGCTACTCTTCTCCTTTAGTCACATCTCTGTCTGAAATCCTGAGCCTTGCTGCAATCCCCGGGAAACTACTCGTTTTGTGCTTTCTCCTCTTCTGGGTACACCAGGTCTTCTCTATAGTATCAATTTATATTGATATATATTTATATAAATCAGATTTGAGGTTGCCTCACATAATATCTGATGTTTATAAGTTGCTTCTGTCTTTGGGTTGCCTGTAACGTTATCTATTTCATCAGCAATTTTAGAGAAATAACAAGGCAGAGGAACATTCTTTCTTCCTGCCTGCCTCTGAGGTATTACATACAGGCAGAGCATCAAACAAGGGGAGACTTTTTACTTTCTCCCAGAGAGACGGTGTCTTTCCGAAGTCCCAAGGCCGAAGAGGCCATTGTCACCAAAGAAGCTTCTTCTTTGTCCAGCTCTGGAGTCTGTCCAGTACCACTGGAGTGAGATAGGACATTAAGTGAATTCCCACATTCCTCTCATTCCCTGCCCCCATTTCCAAAGCACAAAAATAGTGTCTCCCAATCCAGTGGCATTCCTTCTTGCGTGTCGACCATGGTCCTGCTGCCTTTATATTGTATGGGTGGTGGATATTTCAGGAAGGTCTTTCTCCCTTAAAAGTCATGTTCATATAAGGTTATAATATGCTCATTAACT
Organism: Zalophus californianus; assembly: GCF_009762305.2. Lineage (NCBI taxonomy): Eukaryota > Metazoa > Chordata > Mammalia > Carnivora > Otariidae > Zalophus > Zalophus californianus. The sequence goes on from NC_045596.1 coordinate 186,432,190, forward strand.
AAATCTAGAGAATTAGGGTCACAATAGGAGGTCACAGTTCCCAGGTAAATAAAATTCCAATCTCAAAGTAATTTAAAATAAATGCATGATGGTTTTTTAAAGATTTTTTTATTTATTTGAGGAAGATAAAGAGAGAGAGCACAGGGGGTAGGGGGTAAGGGGAGAGGGAGAGGGAGAGAGAGAGAGAATCTCAAGCAGACTCCCTGCTGAGCATGGAGCCCAATGCAGGGTCAATCTCACCACCCTGAGATCATGACCTGAGCAAAAATCAACAGTCAGATGCTTAACCGATGGAGCCACCCAGGCGCCCCTCCATGATAGTTTTTAGACTTTTAAGAAATACATTATAATGTGGCCAAGGAAGTCAACTTCCAGAAGAATGGGTTATTTTTGCTCTAGAAGTATTTCTTGATGACAAATAAGACAAAATTATATGGGCCAGTAGTTTTCTAAATCGAGTATGATCTTGACAGTACACCATGGTAATTATCCTAGAGTTCTCCGCATGCCTTATTGATTTTAATACTTTGATACCTTCCATTGAACAATTTCCTTGAACAGGATTCCTTTATAATCAGAGCCACTTGGTAAGTTTCAAGTTTATAGTGCCATTTGAGAGGCTCTAAGAAAGATCTTTACAAGACAGTTACCACTGCTCATGCAGGCCATTCCATCATTATTTTAATGAATTATGTGTCAACATGTAAAATCTTAGCCTAAAAAGAAGATATAAACTCAATTATTTAAGTTATTTAACTATTGCTTTTCTAAAAACATATTGGCAGAAGGAGAGGGAAGGCGTCTAGACCCATCGGCACCTAACAGTACCTCCTTTTGAGAGGCAATATTTTTTTATTATGTTAATCACCATACATTACATCATTAGTTTTTGATGTAGTGTTCCAGGATTCATCACCTGCATATAACACCCAGTGCTCCATTCAGTACGTGCCCTCCTTAATACCCATCACCAGGCCAACCCATCTCCCCACCCCCTTCCCCTCCAGAGCTCTCAGTCTGTTTCTCAGAGTCCATAGTCTTTCATGGTTAGGAAATGGAAGTTTTTTTAAAGATTTTATTTATTTATTTATTTGAGAGAGAGAGAATGAGAGATAGAGAGCACGAGAGGGAAGAGGGTCAGAGGGAGAAGCAGACTCCCTGCTGAGCAGGGAGCCTGATGTGGGACTCGATCCCGGGACTCCAGGATCATGACCTGAGCCGAAGGCAGTCGCTTAACCAACTGAGCCACCCAGGCGCCCAAGAAACGGAATTTAAAGAAGGGTGTATACTAACCACAAAGTTAGCCTGCATGATATTATTAATATTAATATTATCCCCAGACAGGCATGGGTGACTTCTGCCTATTCACCTCAATCATTCATGGATCTAGCCAAAATGGACAAGAAATAAATTTATGAAATCATGATGCTAACAGGAAAAATATCACCTCCTACCATCTACTGAGGATCTGACACTATGTGACACACTTTACATTTATCATCTCTGAACTTGACAGTTCCCTTACAGAGCCCATGTTTTTTCTCTAAGGATTATGGATTTTTAATTCAGGATCCAGAGATAGCAAACCATTTCTTATAATATGCCACCAAAAAGATCACTACAGAAAATAAAGCTATGTTACATTCCTTTTAGTTCTCATTTAATAATAATAATAAAGGTGGCTGATACTTATTGCATGTGTATTACAGACCAGTCAGTCACCACACTGAGAACTTTCCACGGATCTCATACTTGCAACACCCCAGGGAAACAGGGCCATTGTTATTCTCAGTTTGCAGATGAAGAGCCTGAGGTTTAGAGAGGGTAAGTAACTTCTCTAAAGGCATGTAATTAGTTAATGGCAAAGCCAGATTCCAGCTCGGCAATTATGATGTCAGAGTGCAGGAGCTTTTAATTACTTTGTCACAGAATTAATATCTCAGTTGGGAATATCGCACAAAGCTCAAGCAGCTAAACCATTTGCTCTCAACAGAAATGAATTGAAGTAATCTAGAGAATTGATAACTTAAGAGATGTTATAACAGCTTTAGCAAGAAACAGAAGGCAATTAAGACTGAACGTGCGTGACGCCATATATATACCTGTATATGTAAAACATACCAATCCTATCTCTAACCCCTCCCTCACTTACAGAGGGCTTAGAATTCCCCATGTAAGCTTTTCCCACTACCCTCTCTAGAGACTAAACATCGAAGTGAGTCTTCCCAAGAAGATAACCAGTCAAAAGATTCATGCAATAATTGCCTCGTTCTACAATAAGGATGTTTTTATTTGAAAATGCTCTGGCATAAAATGTCAGATACCTCAGTTCACTTGTCCCACAGGCCACTTACTAGGGACCAAGTTAGAATTCCTTCCTTTTCCATCTTAGTCTTCCCGAAATGGTCTTTTTATATTGTCCTTAACAACTCTTTTAGACCCTATAGCCTCTAATATTATAATTAACTCTTGGTCACCCTAATAGAATAGAAAATATGTAAAGGATTTAAAAACAATTTGCCTTTTTGTCTTCAAGTATTCAGTGAGACACAGAAATTGAACCTTGAAAAAGTAGTATTTTTTCAAAGTGGTGTTTGCTTCAGCAGTGATATCTCAAGAAACATTTTTAGCCACATTTTGAAAAAGGGATAGAAGCACATCTAATATGCTTTAAGAATACTGTTTCCTGGGGCGCCTGGGTGGCTCAGTTGTTGAGAGTCTGCCTTCGGCTCAGGTCATGATCCCAGGGTCCTGGCCCCACATCGGGCTCCCTGCTCTACAGGAAGCCTGCTTCTCCCTCTCCCACTCCCCCTGCTTGTGTTCCCTCTCTCCCTCTCTGTCAAATAAATAAATAAAAATCTTAATTAAAAAAAAAGAATACTGTTTCCTGATACCAGTTAAAAAGAAGAGGGTGAACTACTCATACAATAATTCTGATTGATAATCTACATAATTGCCTTTTTACAATAGATCTTTCTTATGATACATATACTTTTATTAAGGGGCTGCTATTTCACATTTTGTAAAAGTGAGGATTTAAAAGTTACAATAAGCAGGAAGCATGCAGTAAAAGCTTTTTTTTAGCCACAAAATTCAGGTTTCCAATTATTTGGCTATGTGAATATTCTGGGCAATTAAACTTTAACCTCATGACCTTGTTGGTTTTATTGCTTGCCTTTAAGAATTGTCCAGTAAATATACGTTTATCTTTCCATTCCAAGGAGCTGATATCTCATTGTTTGAAACCCTAATAATCATTTCAACATTTGCCTTAATAAGAATAATTTAGCAAAGATGAGTTTATATCTTTGCATGTTAGCCAAAGATCTATAATCATTGTTAAAAACCCTAATTGTTAAAAACTCTGCAGACATGAAGGTTTGAGTGATTAGTATGAATTTGTATTAACACCAAACTAGCCCCTTGGCATTTTAAAAACATTTCTGCCATAACTTAGTTTATTGTAAATTTTTCTCTTCAAAATTTTGGGGAAGGCAAAGGGAAAATCTAGTTTGGGAAACAGATTTTCCACAATATACGTATTCTGAAATGATAGAGCTGAATTAAATTTTATAAATGGCATCATCCTTTCAGATTGACTAAGGGGATTCCAGAATTAATTCTTTAAGAAACAAAAGAAATGCAACCTAATTTATCTATCTTATTTTAGTAAATTGAGATGGCAAAGGTTGGATTTGCACCAAATGAGGTCAGACTTGACCCAGAAAAGACAAATGTCCATAAAATGTGTCTTAGACACTTGGTCAATGCACTGCTTTCATTGGCTCATCCTCAGGCTCTGGGTTAAATTTAGTTCCTGCTGGATCAGATCTGTGGTCTGAACGGCTGCGATATTTCTCCTCTCTCTCTCACCAACACACACACTCACACATATATACAGAGTATGGCAGCAAACTGCAGGACATTTCTGTCTTACAGCTCAAAAGTACTGAGTGTATAATACACACCTATTCTGTATCACCTCCTTACTGCATTTTATTCCCATGTATTTTATTCCTACATATGATACTACATTTTATTCCTACCAATGATGTGTCTTCATCTGCTCTCAGTTTGGCTCAAATTCTTTCAGAATTATTGGAAAATGAGGCTTCTGTCACTTTGAAGGTAATCTCATCTCTATAGCGTAGCACTCTTAATCATTTTATGACCAGAATGGTTCTCCGGTAAGATGCACAGAGCTGACTCCTTTGACCTCCACGTAAGTCCAGGTTGAATTCTGGTAAGAATACTGAGATTTGCACTTGGCTAAAGAAATTCCCACTGTTGATGTAGAGTCTGTGTGGTTATCTGTTGGGATCTGACTATGTAATTGGCTGGTCTATTATTTGTCACAAGTTAGGATCTATTCAATTTAATCTTTTACTCTTGTGTACAGTAATTACTTTTTTCTAGGTACTACGCTTTTTTTTTACTTATAAACTATTTATTGACTGTGTCTAAATTTCTCTTGTTTCTGTTTCCTCTCTTCTAATGCCTCTGCTTCTCCCTTAGAATGACCTCATCTGTTTTATTTACACTGTGATAGTCACTTAACTAGTTCCCATATTTTTCAGCTTGATCCCTTTTTAATAAGTCTTCCATATTGTCCAGCATAGGAAGCATTTGATGAATGCTTATGGAATGACTGAGTAAATTCCTAGGTTGTAAATACTGTGTCAGACCTTTAGGGTGCAGTACTTGCAGTACTCTAATATAACATTTAGCTCATCCACACACAGATCTACTTATTTCCAAAAGAATTTGTTAGTTCTTTCTATCTCATTTTTTCCAACTCTAAATGTCAAACTCTTGACTACTAGACATTCTTAGCTCTGGGAATTCTCAGGGGTGTTGGTTGGTTGGTTGGTTGGTTGCTTGATTACTAGATAGGTTTTAAACTCAGTGCCTCACAAAAAGGACAGTCAAGAATGACTGAATCCACATCCTGAAATGAAAAATATATCCCAATCACTGTGCATGCTTAAAATACAGTGAATGGTACAGAAGATGACATGGGTCCTGAAGACAGCAACCAATTATTCCTACCTGAGAACCATTGATAACACTTACCCATGTGACTAAGGAAGAGTTTCTGCCCTGATTCTGCTTGGATCATTTTTGGTGTGTCCCAGATGACCTTATGTACACCAGAAGAGCTGCTTCTTTCCTCTGGGCCTTTGCTTATGAATTGTGGGATTGGTTGTGCAACACTGCACCCTCTTTTTCTAATGAGAGTCCTCTGTGTCAGAAACCACACTGGTGCCTTCTCCTGTGTTCTGGAGCAGGCTGCCCTAGAGACTAGCATCCTCTCTGTGCACCATGAAGATGGGAAAGATGTTAGGCTCCCTTTAGCTATAAAAGCATTTCTCTGCCTGAAAAGGGAGCTAAAAAGAATCCCTCATTGAACCAAAGTATTATATTATTTGTGTAGCTCTATTAAACATACCCTAGGCAAGAGTGGCTTGGGCTATTACCATTTGATCCCATCAAGCACGACGTTGTGTGGCGTATACTAGCATTATTGTTATTTAGCCTTACGCTCAATGTACCTTTATTAAATCACGCAATGCCTTGGTCTTTATAGAGAAGCTCACAGCATCTAAATAATATTCTCTTTGCTTTTCCTGAAGATTTTGGGTATCACCCCATGCTAAACTGACACCTTTTTAATGTCACTCCTCATTTTATTCTTACTGCATCTTTGATTTTTTTTCCCCAGATATAAAGACTAGGCAATAGGACTAAATGCAGATCAGTGTTGTCACAAGTTAAATTTTTGTTTTTGTAGACTTTGTTGTGTATTTTGCCACACGTTTACTGACTAACCCTAAGCAAGACTGCCTGAAATGCCCAGGAATTATACTTAATGTTTTTATTTTTCTCTCCCACTCCCCTGCCATGCGGTGAATCATTGAATTTGATAGATTTAACTCCTAAATTAAAATAAAACAAAATAAAACTAACAAACAAACAAAAAACTCCCTCTTCTCCTTCCTTATAGACATAGTACTAAGTTCAGGCCTCTCTTATCTTTGACAGAGACTTTTGAAATATTTTCCTTCTAGTCTCCTTCTTATATTATTCCCTTTTCACTTCCCACTGTTCAGTTGCTGGAATTACCTATTTACAATATAAATCTTAAAATTTTCAATGCCTTAGGACATGAATGAGCTTTTGCAGATATCACACAAGTAGAAATAGTATCGAAATCTTGCCTATCATCTTTGTTCTATCTTCATGCAGGAATGGGATTTAATAAGAAAATATTCATTAAAGACATAAAGTTTATTTATATATCAAAAAGTCACAGTATTATGGGATGTGTGGGTGGCTCAGTCAGTTAAGCGTCTGCCTTCAGCTCAGGTCATGATCCCAGGGTCCTGGGATCGAGTCCCACATCGGGCTCCTTGCTCAGCAGGGAGCCTGCTTCTCCCTCTGCCTGCCGCTCCCCCTGCTTGTGCTCTCTATCTCTCTCTCTGACAAATAAATAAAATCTTAAAAAAAAAGAAAGTCATAGCATTATAGTCAGTATGCTTATGTAGAATGTTAACCTCTGCTTTGGAACTGCCAAACTCATTAGCTTTTTTAAATTTTCTCATATCTTAGCTTGAACCATATCCATAGATATTCTGTGACCTTATTTACTCCTGGCTACAGGTAGTATGTCATGGGGCATATCCTTTCCAACCTTCAATATCTATGGTTAATACGGGTGACTACAGCTTTTCCAGTGGTTCAGTAATACATATAAAAACTGACATGTGGTAACTTTTTTCCCGTGTGTAAACAGTGTTTATAATGGAGGACAGGTATCAGTGAAGTAGCCTGTAAACACTGGGTGAAATTCATCAACACGCTGACGTTACTTCCTAGTGAAATTATCCTTCAAATAAGAACCCTCTGACTGCAGCATTTGCAAAATACGGCGCTTTGCTAGTGAGCACACACTGCAGAGAGACGTGCTGCAGAAAAGGGTACAAAGAACATCCAGCGGAGGTCACAGGACACCCCTTATCAATCATTTCATTACACCACACAGTGTTTAGAAAAAGAGCAGTAAATTGAAATCAAAAGTAATTCCAAGTAATTCCTATATGTCAAAACCCAGTTATTAGCTGTCTAAAGAAAATTATTCTAGTGTGTTCAGCCTCAGTACCTCCAGCATAAAATATTGTCCTCCAAGTTAAATTTTACTTGTATTTCCAAAAGAAGCTAGGTCAGGAAAATTCCAGTTTTTGAAGTTTTACCTTATCAACATATTAAGGCCCTAGTTAAGCTCGGTATAAATAATCTCTCACATATTTCCATTTCTCTGGTATGCTTCCATTTTTAGAGTTCTCCTCATTCTCGTAATTGTTTGAGATGGTGGAAAGCTCTGCTCTTCCAACATGATTAGAACTTTCCCTTTGCCTTCAAAATTAACTTTTGATGTTAGTGTCTATGATTAAATGAAAACACAACACCATTGGCATTTCCTTTTTCCTGATCTGCATTCCCAGCCCCACTGAGGTCAGCTCCCAGTACAGCCTGTTCTGGCTATGAAAGCTACTTCAAGATACAATCCTTGCTCTGTGGGAGGGTGTTAACGCAATCATCATTAACTACTACTACTCTCTTTAATCCAACAGCCTATTTATTCTTGACATTTGCTAAATAAACTAATAGCAGCAAACATGTCTAAATCTTTTCTCCGAGTTTGTATCGAAATCAGAACCCAACAATGCATAAAATTACTCATTTTCATTAAGTGCATTTCCTTATGCATAAACCCTTCGGAATCTATCTTTTCCACCTGCTTCCCATAACAAATGCCATAATAAAATCACCATGGAATCCACGGGAGTATTTATTTTACCCAACTGCATAAAATGAGATCATTTGAACTAATCCAAAGCTATTTTCTGGCTAGTGATCATCTGATCTTTCTATAGAGATGAATTATTATGGCCGCACCCATTCATTGGGATTTCAAACCCCATCAGTCTAGGATATTCTTTTAGTCAGTCCTTACTGGCTATTTTCTCTGGTTGATTTTCATACAAGTAAAGATTTGTGCTACAAATTTGTAATCAAATTTTTTTTCACAAAAGGTATTTCCTGAAAGGAAAAGAACACTTACAAATTGCCTACATTTTATTTCCCTGAAAAAAATTATCAATGCTACAGTGTGCTGATGTCACCATTATTCAAGTTTCTTGTTGCTAAGGCCAATTTCTCAGAGAAGAACCCTGCCCTTCATTCTCAGCTGCCTTGTGTGGACCCATCAGAGTCAAAATGCTGGCTAAGGCTACAGACACTGTGACCTGAACACTGAGCAAGAAGGCAGCAAGACACTGGAACCAGACTCTTCGGGGTCCTGACTGACACGGTACTATTACCATAGAACAGCAGATGATCCCCCCATCCCCATGGCCACTGCAGCCCAGAGATTGGATACTCCTGCCACTACCGCATTTCCCTCCACACACCACCTCTCTGGGTGCTTTGTTCCCTGTTGAAAGTTGGAGGCTGGACCAGAAGCTGAACTAGGTTACAGGGGCAGGGAAAATGCGTGCCTGGACTTTTTAGATTCTTTATCGGAATGGTTTAATAGAGTAGGTGTTCCTACAGTAGAGAATTGCTCCAACACAGGCATTGAGTTCAGAAGATGCTGTGCTGCCAAAATAATGTCCACTGTGCCTTGACCTTGAAATAGTTGGTCTTGGCTTCAGTGACATTATTATTATTATTATTATTATTATTGCCATCACCCATCAAAGCTTGGTTTAGGGTGTAAATTTTGGCTCTCCGTGAGCCTATTGCCTGAATCTAAACATTTTTTCCCCCTGTCTTGGGTTCTTGGAAGCAAGTGACACTTTATCGAGTCTAAAAGTAAGGGAAGTGTGTGAAGCAATGTGATTAGGTGAAGGGGGGGTTTAAAAACTGATGTTGCCCACCTAGGTAGTGTATAAATAGAAGCAGCCTGGGAATCAGAAGGCTCTGTCACTGGCTCCCTCATGATTGCTCCCCTTCTGTCTCCTCTCCAGGAAAATGCTGGGCTGGGCTGAGGCTATCTCCAGGCCCCCGCCATTCTCTGACAGTCTGTGATTTTCAAGTCACAGTAATGTTGGCTATAGCAATGGGGTGCAATGTCTGGGATGATTGTGTGCTTTGTTCTCTTAATGGGGATGGAGGCAGCAGCTCAATTTGGCATAAACTGGGCTGTGTCAGCACAACGGAGCTGATTGGCTGGGCCCCAAAAGCAGACCCTAGAGAGATATTGATTCTGACAGGCAAACAATATAAGGGGGAAACGGGAGCTTTGTGGATAAGACATCTGTGTGCTTGTGATACCCTTGGTCAAGTCTTCAGTGTAACCTAGGATTTCACTGGTATGGACCGAAATGCTCTACATTAAGACCGTTCTTAAAGGAAGCTGGAGAATACATCTGTGCAACTGGAAATATACACTGAAATTTCCAAATCTATTTTTATTTTTGAAAACTTCCAACAGCAGAAATGACTATCTCTTTATATTTCTTCCTTCTGAAGCCAAATAATATGTTGGAAAATTAGTCAAAATCTAATTTTAATGTTATGTGAATACACTGGGGGCCACAAAGCATTCGACAAGTTTTACTCCCACTTTCCCCCAACACCTCCTGCCAACATTTTCTTCTGCATTTGATCCTTTGGCTCTGCTCTTTTTCATATTTTTTTCCTTTAATATGTTCCCACACTATTTTACTCTTAAAATATGCATATTTCTGTGATTCTGCCCATCACAGACTTTCCTAATATCTATGAATGAGGTGCTGAGGGGCCCAGATCCCTCAGTGTCATGGAGAATGATGGAGTTTTATTGACTCAAGCCCTTTTCGTGGGTGCATTCTAGCACCAGCAGTCAGTCCCTATGGCCTCACACTTAATGTGACAGTGGGTGCTCACCTGGTGTATTTCAATCTGCCTATCTTGCTCCAACCATACTCAAGAGTGCGGATGTCAGGACCCTATATCAAGCCCTATTCCAACACTTGTCTCTTCAGTATATGTATTAGTCTGCTCAGGCATAATAAAATATCACAGACTGGGTGGCCTAAACAACAGAAATTTATGTCTCACAATTCGGGAGGCTAACAGTCCAAGATCAAGGTTCTGGCCAATTTGGTTCCTGGGGAGAGCTCTCTTCCTGGCTACCTTCTCACTCTTCCCTCACACAGCCTTTCTTGGTATGTGTACTTGGGGATGGGGGGAGGGGAGCAGAGAACTCTCCTTCCCCTTATATTCACTTGTTAGTGAACTCCATCACGAAGGTCCTACTCTCATGACCTAATCCAGCCCTACTTACCTTGCAAAGGCCCCAGATCCAAATACTATCACATTGGGGGTTTGGACTTGAGTTTGGGGGGACACAATTCAGCCCATAATAGTATAGGAAAGCACAAGAAAGCCTAAGTATAACACGGCCTATCTCTCCATTCTTCTCTCTTATGACACAACATGGAAATCACAGTACCTTCCCCTAATACATATGTGATTGTCCCTTTATTCCTGCTCCTCCACAACTAGCAGCTTAGCAAATTCAACACCAACCACTTCATTAGATCTAGGCAATAATTGGCCAGAGTATTTGAACCAGAGAAGAATGTATTATATATTGCCCTCGTTTTTGTTTTTGTTTTTGTTTTGATACTACAATTGTCCTTTTACCTGCTCAAAGTTCCTTTTTTTTTTCACAGTAAACTATAAATAACATAAAATTTACCATTTTAACCATTTTTAGGTATACATTTCTGTGGCATTAAGTACATTCACATTGTCGAGCAACCATCACCACCCTCCATCTTTAGATCTTTTTCATCTTCCAAAATGGAAACTCTATATCCATAAAATATCAACTCCTTATTCTTCCCTGCCCTCAACACATGTGGAAGGATTTGTGTTGGAAACCTTCATTCCACTGTCTATGAATTTCACTACTCTAAGTACCTCATTTAAGTGGAATTTTACAATACTTATGCTTTTGTGACTGACTTATTTCACTCAACATAATGTCTTCAAAGTTCATCCATGTTGTAGCATGTGTCCAGATTTCCTTCCTTTTTAAAGCTAAAGAATATTCTATTGTATGACTACTCATGGACATTTGGGTTGCTTCCACCTTTTGGTTATTGTGTAGAATGCTCCTATGAATGTGGCTATATGAAGTCCTTCTTAATAAAACAAATAGTGTGGGATTCTGACACTGCTCTGAGTAATAACTAACATAAAGATCTTGGTGTTTGCAAAAAGGAACTGTTGTAGAGCTGTCCAAGTGGATACTTTAGATTATGTCTAATCTTTGCCCCTTTAGGATATAAGACATAATCCTAAAACGTTAACAACTTCAAAGTTCTTTCATAGCTGGATATTTTCTTTTAAAATTTTATTCTTCTGTATACTCAGGTTAATTTCTTAAAGCAATTGAAATGTTCCAGTTTACTTTGATGCTTAAGGATTTCTAGTATAAATAATAGTAAAGAAATTAATGTGGCCTTAAATTTAACATAAAATATAAAAATAGCTATAATGGTTTCTCAGATTAAATTTTGGGAGATATAAAAGTTCACTTATGTTTTGTGTACTGGTGCTAAAGAGAAATACTTAAATATGCAGAATGTTAAACTCATAACATTTTAGATCTGGTAGGAATCTTAGAGATGATCTCTTCCAAACCCTTTATTTTACAGTTGAACAAACCCAGAGAGCTTATGTGATTTTTTTTTCTTTCATTTTATTCATTCATTCATTCATTCATTCATTCAATATTTGAGTGTCACCCGAGTATGATGCACTGTGCCCAATACAATAAAACATATACAAATTGCTTAGTTCTGTTCCTACCCTGAAAGAGCCTTTCTTCTAGCAAGGCAGAAAATCTAGGCTTTGAAATTCAACATATATCAAGTCACTGCATGTTCAGGCAAGTGTGTTAAATACTGAAGAAGATATCAAGAGGAGAAGGAAGGCACGCTCACACTCAGTGAGCAGCAACCCAACAGTGGGATGAGACATATACACGCTGTGCTGTTTAGAGAGGGTCCAAGTGAGGCATGGGAACATGGGCAGGGCGGAGTGGGAAGGACTTTAAGAGGTGGGGATTGCATCCATCAGGGGAAAATAAGAGCGAGCACTTGAGGCAGGCCTCAAAGGATGTGGACAAGATGAATAGGCAGACACGAGAAAATTGAGGAGGAACATGATCCAAACAGGAAGGCAGGAAAGAGTGAGGCTTTGGGGCGACTCAAGAAGGGAGGGTGTGTGGAGGAGGGCTTAAGAAACAGTCTTTCTCATGGGCTCTCCTCTCCTCAAAGAGATCAAGGAACCTGGTTTTAACCTTAGCTAAGCCTCAGGATCCTCATTTATAAAGCACAAACTATAATGGCCCCTGCCACGTGGGGTTATTGTGAAGATCAAAGCAGATAACATACATATGTGTAGTGTTTCACAGTGCACGGAACATAGTAAAGCTCCGTCAATGTTAGTCATGGAAACGATTTTTGTATCACAAAATCCTGTCAATGTGAGCTGAAGTAAACTGCATTAAGTATACTTAAGTCAATAGAAAATGGATAGCCATTAGAGGATTTTTGTACAAAGGAATGAGATGTAAATAAATACATGGTTAAAAAATTAATCTGTCAGAGTTGTGTAGGATGGGTAAAATGAAGGAAGACAGGAGGTAGAATGTGTTAGGTAGTCACTGGAATAGCCCAGGTGACAAGCAAGTAATGAGGGTCTCATTAAGCTTGATGGAGTGGTGGTAATAATCAATACATTAGAGAGATGTTGAGGAAATAAAATGGCGGTGGAAGAAGGGGGGCTAGAGTGACAGATTTGGTATAAGAGAAGGAAGGGAGAAAATCAAAGAGGAAACTTTAGTGCCCAGGTTAGAGACTGAGAGAGGGATACTGAAAAGATATGCTGGGGTTCGTGGTGATGACATCGGTTGTAAACATTTTGGATCTAAGAGACCGGCGGCAATGTCCAGTAAGTAGCCTGCAGTAGAGGTCAGTGCTGGGCACAGATTAAACGAGAGGATGCCCCAAAAGCAGGAACTGGACTTTGTAACGATGAAGTCTCTGGTGAATTTAAAAGACTAGCAGATGGCAAACATGAAAAAGCAGATGTGACATGATTTAGAATGAGTCAGTGGCGAGACATCGGAAGTGATCTTTGTGGGGAAGAAGTGAAGTCAGGTGGCAAGAGCAGGGGACAACGGCATTTTCTCTATGTTAACATTGATGGACATGATTACATTTTTCATGATAGGCGCACACAGAGAGGGAGAGATTTCGAACGTTTTCCAAAAGGGGAAACTGGCAAGGTCCCAGGGCAGGGGGAGCTGATGAAGATTAAAAGCCTAATGAGCGAGTTTAATGTTGGAACGAAAGAGAACCACTTCTTCCTCTAAGATCAGATAGAAAAGGGAAAATGGAGGGCCAGGGCACTGGGTGAAGAAGAGCGTAGCTGAAGAAGTTCCCTCAGCCACAGGCTTCTCGTGAGGCATAACGACAGTGTGCGGCACGCTGAGACATGTGTCGCGCAAGACATCTAAGCCATGCGCGGACTGTTCAGAAGATGGGTGGGTTGGTCCAGCACCTCATCTGGACTGCACTAAATTGTTTAAATTTATCGCATGCAATCTACAAACAATCATGAGAAGGTTTTCAGAGGAGAAAGCCAAGACTCCAGGGCTTAGTGATTTCCTCAGCACTGTTAGGTGGTGGAGCTGACCGACCCCTTCCCCTGCTCAGGATGGCTGGATTGGAGATGGGGGTCCTGCTCAGGCCATACTGTGTGAAGGTAAGCCTTGAAGCATTGGCAGGATTTCGGTAGGCAGGGAACAGAATTCTAGAACATGGTGTGAGCGATTTTTGGGAGTCAGGAAAGGCACCAAAACAGGCTACAGAAGCAAAAAACACCATTAGTTTACTGTGGGTGCTGTTACAAATGACCACAAACTGGGTGACTTAAAGCGACAGAAATTGACTCTCTCTCAATTTGGGAGGCCAGAAGTCCAAAGACAAGGTGTCAGCAGGGCACAGTCCTCCTGGAGGCTCTCCTGGAGCATCTATTCCACTGTGAGCACCGCTTAGCTTGTGCCTGCCTCACTCCAGTCTCTGCCTCTGTCTTCCTGTCACCTTCTCCTCTGTATGTCTGTGTCACATCTCCCTCGGCCTTGCTCTTGTAAGGATACATGTGATTGCACTTAGGGCCCACCCAAATAATCCCGGATAATCACATCTGCAAAGACCCTCTTCCCAAATAAGGTAACATTCACAGGTTCTGGGAATGCCAACTTGGATATATCTTTGGGAGCAGGCACCTGCCCAGTGCAAACACTTTATGGCATATAGCAAATGCAGTGAGAATTCAGAATAAATAAATTAGGACAAGCAATATGTTAGACACCAGAAGACAGAAATCTAGAATGGCAGGTTTCCTACAGTTTGCGCTTGTCAGAATTATAACGAAAACGTATAACTTCAATGAGTATGTGTATACATACTGTATAATTTAGTCATGATAACTTAGTAAAACAGAAAACAAAAGGGCAATTATTTTTACCCCAACAAGTTACGGATGAAGTTTTTGAGGAACAGAATTACAAACATGTAGTTGGATTATTAGTTATTAAGAAGGTCAGCAACCATATCTTCTTAGTAACCCTCCGGAAAATATGAGATGATGCTAGTAACAATTATAAAAATAATTGATGAACATTTTCCTCTAGAGGATAACACCACTCCTCAAGCTTTGCAGAATCTTGCAAAGTTATGGTTCTCCATGTGAGAATACTACCTTGTTTTACTTACGTTAGAGTAGCCCATTTTGTTAAAATATAAAAAAATAACACATTTCAAATCACTTGCAAAAATATTTTTAACAAACCACAAAGTCCCTAGTCCATAAACCCGCATGCTGCTTGGTATAAGTTTATAGTGTCAGACTCTCAAATAATAAAGACCATGGTCTGGGATGGACTTTAAGTTGTGATCTGCCCTTCCTGAAGCCAGATTGCGGTTCTTAATGAAGCAGCAGTTTTTCAACCTTTCAAACAAGCAGATCTTTATACCAGTCTCAATAGTGTATAAAAGAGGAAAAGCATGTTTCTTCAAACACTGGAATTTTGCTTGCTCAAAGACTTCCTCAGTACACAGGGCACCTTCTCTTCGACCCAGCCCATACAGTGTTCTCCTCGCAGAAGGAAACGCATTTTTTTTCCCTACATCCCTTCAACACCGAGTCTATATGGAAGTGAGTACATCTACATTCTCACTCAACAACCACGCTTTATTACATGAACTCCATTCCCTCGCTTCTCTGCTGCCCACTGGACGACTGTCCGACTCAGCTAACGGCACTCAAGGGTGCCCGCAAAGCCCGCCAAGTTCCCCTGTCAAGCAGCTGGTTCTATCTTCAGACCAGCTGGAAGGTTCTTCCTCTCAGATTTGAAATCCGTTTCTCTGTAGTTTCCAACCATTTGGTGTAAGCTAGACGATACGAAGCACACCACGCAATATGTAACTCTCTTGGAAGCACAGCTTGTGGAGTATTTGAAGGCGGGGATAACATTCCTCAGGCAGCGCGGAGTCGGCTGCCGGCTCAAGGACCCAGATCGCTCTCCCTCACCCTTTACGCCTCATCAGCCCAGGTCCTCTCATCATGCCCTCTCCCTTTGATTACAGATGTTCCAAATCCCTTTCCCTGTGTGCTTCCCCACACTGAATCACGTATCTCTGATTTGGCCTGAGCAGTGGATGGGAGAGCAGAACCAGACATGCCACATTAGTAGTAGTCAAGGCCTCTCTCTCTTTTTAAAGATTTATTTATTTATTTGAGAGAGAGAGCATGTGCACAAGGAGTGGGGGTGCAGGGGCAGAGGGAGAGGGAGAGGCAGACCCCCCGCTGAGCAGGGAGCCTGATGCCAGGCTCGATCCCAGGACCCTTAAATCCTGGGATTTAAAATATGACCTGAGCTGAAGCCAGACACTTAACTGAGCCACCCAGGAGCCCACGAGTCAAGGTCTCTTAATACAGCCTGAAATACCTTAGCCTTTTTGATGCTCACCTCACATTTCTTTTCCATAACAGTTTCTAGCAGGGGATTTAAAACTCTCTGGTTGTAGTAGTCAGGGAACAAGTCATTAATCAGCCTAATATTTCTTAGTTTATAATTGTCCATCTTGGCCCATGGACATGCTATGTTTGCATGTAATGCACTGTATTTGCTTATAAATATTTGTATTTACCAGTTGGTCACCTGGTTGACCAAGGAGCACAGGAGCTTATAAGAGAAGGAACATTTAATGCCACGGATTTCCTCAGAACATTTACACAGGAGAAACAAGTTGGGAAAGTTGCCTTTTGGTACCTACATGTTAAAATGAACATTTTAAAATCAAGCATCATTTACCTTATGAAAACTTGTATAAATAAGACAAAATTCTTTTTCTCTAAAAAGATAGCCCCGAAGAGTGTAATGGGAAATGGAGTGGGTGTGTGTGAAGCACGATTTGGCATTCATCACACTGCTTTTTGCTCTACAGAGATGCCAAGGATATTCTAGAGAAAGTTTAAACAAAGAGCCAAGTGTTCAAGTTCATTTCTACATTATTATATATTTTATTCTTTCCTAAACATTTTGAAGAGCATGATGAAAAGTTATAAAAATAACTGCTTCGTTCTTTTTTATTTGCATTTATATATGGCCATGTAGATGCTAGGCCTAAGGAGATCTTGAAAAGTAAACTATGAAATGCTAACTTTTTGAACCGTAATTGACAATGGATCCCACAACCTGAATGGGGTCTATGAGCACGGAAGTGATCTGGGGTAAGACTCAGCCCCTGAGCAATAGTGGGGGCCTTGAACACTACTGCACTCTGAGCTAGGTCTTCACTCTGGGCCTGGCCCTCTGTGAAATGCTTTATTCAGCAGTGTGAGCCAAGGCAACGGGTGCTCTGGCTGGGCAGGGGAGGGTGGAGGGGGGATGGGCTGTGTCTTATTTTGCAGGCAGGAATGTGAATAGACGGAGAGCGGTCTCCACCCGCCTCTCAGTTACATAGGTAACCCAATAGCATTTTACCCATCCCTGACATCCCATTAGAAGGCTGCAGACAAGAACTACTTACTTCTGGTTTACGCCTTAATAGCTGTAAAGAATAAGCTTTTGAACTAGATCTGATTTTCTGTAAGTTCACTTTTGCTAAATAGCACCTCCTTCTTTTCTAGCAACATGACTTGAACATTTTGATTCTTTCCTTCCTGTTGGTATCATTCCCAAGATAATTCCAGGACAGGTGTGGAAAAGCTGATGCACACATTGAGAACAGATGGTAGATTAGATATATCAATTTATTCAGTGCTACAGCTGATTTTTCTGTAGGGAAATCAGAAGCATGACAAAACTTTATTACTAAAATTATTGTATAGAAGTATATATTTATTATATATTTATTGTTTATTATATTTAAATAATGTATTCAATATATAAATATATATTTATTACATATTGCAGATACCAGTCTATATTTATATATATATATATATAAAATATGAAATACTTTTTCCCAAGGACTGAGAAAGGATTATGTCAATAAAATAAGAGAGCTATCTAAAGAGATTCTCTATTATATGAGCATCTTCTATTATATGAGCATTCCAGGAATACACTGGCTTCATAAAAGACTAAATGTTAGGAACGTATTGTGCATCAATAATTATTACTGGTGAACTCAATCATGTGAGAGATTAAGGAATTAAGAATTTTATACTTCCTCTTTCCTTTCCTACTTGCTGATTTTTTGCGTATATTGTTATGATTATTTTGCCAAGACTATAACACCTTAAATTCTGTAACCAAAATTCCCACAATACTTTAGCCTGAAGGTGATATTAAGAAAAAAAATTCAGGGGCACCTGGGTGGTGCAGCCAATTCTTGGTTTCGGCTCAGGTCTGATCGCAGGGTTGCGAGATTGAGCCCCAAGTCGGGCTCTGTGCTCAGCACAGAGTGCTTGGGTTTCTCTCTCCCTCTGCCCCGCCCCTCCACCGTCTAAATAAATAAATAAGTTTTAAGGAAAAAAAGAGAAATAATTTATCCTTACACCCAACCTCCCCATTGCTTTTCTATTCCTGACCTTTTTGCTGTGATTAGTAATGTATCTGGCCAGATATCATAGTCAAAAGTTGCTGGGTTTTTTTTCAAGAAGAATTAATGTGTTCTATATTCCCTGAATTCTGAAGAGCTCTATGACTGGCTTCAACGTTCACCACTGGTAGATGACTTCCTTTTTTTTTTTTTCTGTCTGGATGTCTGAAAATTCTTTTTTTCATGCTTGATGTTAAGTAATTTTAAAAGAATGTATTTTGGGATCATTGTTCTGTATGCATCTCTCCTGGAATACAGTCTCTGACCCTCATTTTAGGGAATTTTCCCTGGTACAAATTTTTTAAAGAAATGTTGGGTGCTATGGGAGTTTCTCTTTTTCTGAAAAGCTATTCGTTTGATTCCTCGTTGTCTTGTCGCCAAACTCATTACCTTCCGTCCACGGCTTTAATCTCTTTTCCTGCATTTTCACCATCATGATCTGTTTATTGCTGTCTCCCATGTATCGTTCTATAAAGGCCTATTATTTTGTTCCTTGATTTCCTTATCTGGAAGGTCCCCCTTTTTATGGCATAGTTTTGTGATTTGACCATCTAAAACTTCGTTTTTACTGAAGTTACATTACAAAGTGCTTCTACAGTGCTAAGAATCTGAAAGGGGGTGTTGTGGTGTAACGTCATTTAAACTTTATGTTTTGTAAACTCAGCCCCCCCCCCCCCGTGCGTACTGAATTCCTTCCTTTCTTTCCCTCTCCTTCCTCCCCTCTCATTCCTCCTCATACTCTCAGGCTCTTCCCTGTCCCCCTTCTCAGAGCTTTGTACAGCAAACATCCCATTTTCATAATGCCTATGCTTACTGTCACTAGTATTTTCCAGATCTTTTATTTGCTATCACAGAATGAGGGAAACGATCCCTACTCCTGTTACCCCTTATCAGACCTTATCTGACCAAGGTCTATTTGCCCTGAGCCCTATCAGTTAAAGATTGGGTATTTAATTCCGTTGGGTTTTCTGCGGTTTGAGAGCCAGGCAAGAATGCAAAGGGCCAACTGGTCCTGCGCACAGTATTTGTTAGAAAAGATCCATGAGACACCTAAGGTTATCCTAGTTGTTTATGAATACCGTACTGCTAGTGTTGTGGCAGGTTTCATTGTTTTCAGTGCTTAGAGTTTCTTTTTAAAAAAATAGGTTTTCAAGACTGCCACAATAACAAAACAATGTTCTTTCCCCCAAGACACCGTTCATTACTTTGTTCTGATAGATCAGTTTTGACAGAGCATTATGCTCCTCATTTTGTTTTAATAACATTGTTTTTCTCAAGAAATCAAGGCAATTATAGAATAGTACAAATGCATTTACAAACCATATCAAACCTCACATGTTCCCAGACCACGCAGAGTAAAACAGGAGTCAGCATGACATACGTTTGATTTGAAGATTTCAAACCACGCTTACGACCATCTACCTTTGCATCAAGTGGGGCCGCATTCACTAAAAAAACAAGATATACTGGCCTACTTTTTCTAGCCTAGAAGGACAAGATCCAAACAATCTAGCTATAGATGGCGGTGTGTTAAGAGTGAGAAGGTAGCGTGCATACCGGAAAATGCACAAGAATTACAGTTAGACTGAACTGATTTTGAGTCTGAACCCAGCCAACTCTTAGCTATTTAATCATAGGCAATTTATATCTTGCCAAGAAGCCTCAAGTCTCCAGTCTGCAAACTGGGAACGTTTCCATTTTCCTTTTGTTCATTCTCTCCGTCACACGACTGGAATACACTGAAAGTCCACTACGTGTCACAGGAGCTCTAGCCTTCGGGTAAAGCAGGGACCAAGACAGGTGGGGCTCATGGTGCTTCCCTTGACCGAGATGGTGTTCCCAACAGGTGTTTTACTGAAGATCTGATAAAGAAGATCATTTGGATAGTTGTGTAAGTCCTCATGAAGAAAACAAAAAGTGATTGCAGAGTCGGTGCTAAGTTATCTGCTACAGCTGTGGACAGCCCTGACGGACATGAGCTCAGCCTGGTCGAGGGACAGAAAGACGGAGCTGCTGTAGCCTGCGGCATGAGGGGAGAGTCGTGCGAGATGATAGGAGGGAAGCAGAGACCAGTCATGCAGGCTCAGAGAAGAAGCTGGGTTTTATTCTAGCCCAAGTGAGAAGCAATTGGGGGATGTTCACCTGGGAGCCACAGAATCAGATCTGAGCTGGAAGATTACCCTGGCTGCTAGATGGCAATGCCCTGCAGAAGGGCAAGAGAGTCAGCAAGACACCAGCTAGGAAGTGACTGCCACGATCCTGGAGAGAAACCAAAATGGTTTAAGGTTTCACATTGGAGGTCATAGGAGGTAGTTACAATCGGCAAGTAGTTAGAAATCAGGTCAACAAAACCTGCTGAGGATTGGGTGGTAGGAATGAGGAAAAGGTGGAGCTCATGTTTCGGTGCTCCAAGACAGCAGCCAGGCTCCCTCTGCTCATCTCCCGGGTCAGGGTGAGGTGTGTACCTATCGCTGTGGCCACCAGCAGGGACTTTCTGTGTCCACATGAGGTGAAACCGGTCCATGTAGGGATGAGAGGTAGAGAGATGTAGGGATGTAGGGATGAGACCAGGTATGGCTCCTGAATTTTTGTCCTAAGAAACTGGGGAGATGGAGGTGTCATTTACCAAGAGGAGAAAGGGACAGGGTGGGGTGGGAAGAGGGTGGGCGTGGATCAAATGCTTTGTTTTCAGGTTTTTAAATAAGATTTTACATTCCCATTTCTACTTAAGTGCTAAAGTAGAAAAAACTTATTTTTAAAAAATGTTTATCAGATATATACACAAATCCCTGAAATTTCTTTTGAGCAAGAATCCCTTAGTTTTTCTAGGTATAAAATAATATCACCAACAGTGAGATAGTTTGATCTTTTCTTTTTCAATGCTTATGCAATTACTTTATACCTTAATCATATATACTAAAACCTTCAACGGTAATAAGAGTAGTAGAAAATGTTCCTATCTAGCTCTTGATTTTAAGAGAAAATATCTTAATGTCATGCCTTTTTGGACAATGTTTATTTTTGGTTTTTGGTAAAGAGTTGCCAGATTTGATTGTGTCCCTTGTATTTTTAATGAGCCATGACTGCTGAATTCTGCCTTTTCAGTATATGATTATGTGATTTTTTTTTCATTTTAGGATAGATAATTGCATTTTCAAAATTATCAAGTTAAATGTGTGCAATGTTGATTTCTGGTTTATACTGAATATTTAGAGAACATTAAAGTTTCATACGGTTTGTAAATGTCTTTGAATTGCTCTGCAACTGTGCTAATTTCTGAAGAAAAGCAGCTCATTAAACAAATCTTTTTTTCTGAGTAACTTGGCTCTTTAAAAAAAAAAGGGAACCTTAAAGGTTGTGTTTTATTTTTAATCAGTCTTTAACTTTTATAGTTAATGCATTTAACAGATTGCAAATTGTAATAATAGGTTTTATCCTTCTGGCTCTTATGGACGGTTATATATAGGACATTATTATGGCTGTTGTTTATTTGTGCCCTCAGGAAGCCATTTTTAAAGGAAATGTAATTATGTTTCTATCCTTCATGATCCAGAGGTTATTACAGATAATTTTATTCTTTTATTGAAGCAGATCTTTGGCTTACGGACTCATCAGCCAACTGAAATTGCATTTCAAAATTAAAAAAAAAAAAAATCCTAAGCTACAACCATGACCAAAAAGAATTAACCAACTAAAAAGATACCTTGTTATTTTAACTTCATTAGCATATTTTCTGATTCTGAAAGTTTGGTTTGGGGAGATACTAACAGTTTGATAACACTCCCATTTGTCCAGTACAATTTAAGTCTATTGTTCCAGCATCCTACGTGGTTTACCATTTGTCTCAGAATTTTGATTTTAACTGAATTGTTGTTGCAGTTAACATAACAATACATTACTATTTGCATTTCAATAATATTTGTTATAAACATTTACACTTAAATAAGACAATAGTACTTGGACCTCTACTTCCTTCTTCCAGGTTCTGCCATGGTTTGGTCTATTAGTACCTAAGACACATGAACAGGGAAAGAGGCTCATTTAGAATCTGAAAGCTGACCAGTGATAACCCTTGTCTCTTTTAGAAACACTTCTGGACATATTAAAACCAATGATTTCCTTTCATTTACAATAGCCAAATTATGGAAGCACTGCTGGATGAATGGCTAAAGAAGAAGGGGTGTATATACATACAAGGGAATATTAGTCAGCCATAAAAAAGAATGAAATCTTGCCATTTGCAACAACATGGATGGAGCTAGAGTGTATAATGCTAAGCAAGAAAGTTAGAGAAAGACAGATACCATATGATTTCACTCATATGTGGAATTTAAGAAACAAAACAAGTGAGCAAAGGGGGAAAAAAGGCAAATCAAAAAACAGTCTCTTTATTAGTACAGAGAACAGACAGCAGAAGGTGGGTGGGGGGTGGGTGAAATAGGTGAAGGAGATTAAGAGCACACTTATGATGAGCACTGAGCAATATATGACATTTCTGAATCACTATATTGTACACCTGAAGCTAATGTAACATTGTATATTAACTACACTGGAATGAAAATTTTTAAAAATATTCAATTAAAAAAAACAATGCTTTCCTTTCAAATATAGAATAAAAGTACTCAGTGATAAAACAAAATGTACCAGAGACATATGCACCTAGGGACATCTAACTCCTTCCAGCCTTGATGGGGGTATAAATTTGTAAATCCTCTTTTAAGGGTGAGGACATTTTACCAGCAAAGATCAAAGCTTAAATGTGTAAAATATTTGAACCTTAAAATAAAAGTACTGCAATTCTTCTAGGATTCTATCCTACCTAAGTACTTCACACCCATGCCAAAAGTTGTATGAAAAGTACAAAATACAGAGAATTGTTTGCTTGCCACAGAGAAAACCTGAAAAGAACACAAATGGGTTGGGAGGTAGTTAATTAAGATACAATAACTCCACATTATGACATACAATGCAAGTTTTTTAAACAAGATAGATTTGTGTATACTGAGGTAAAACAAGAAAGTCTTGCAAGTTATATTATCAAAAGAAAAAAGGCAAGTCAAAAGATAATATAGATACTAGGATGTCACTTATGATAAAGCAACAGTTGTCAATGTGTATCAATATGTCATTATATGTGGATGTAATAAGCATGTAACTAACAAAACCTGGAAGGATCCATTCAAACATGACTGTGCATGGTCTCTGCCTCCAAAGAGGGAAGAGGCATTGAGGGCAGAGGCTCAGAGGGCAATTTTCATATTTATTTTCTCTATATCTGCATTGTTGTAAATATTAATGGAGAAAATAGAGTCATGTGTCATGTGTATAATTTTTAAAACCTAAACAAAGAAAAAAGAAAAGCTATTCTCTATTAATTATGTGCTTCAACTAATGTCCTTAACTTGAAGATTCACTCAGTTACAAAGTGACATGGATTAACCAGGAGAATTTAAATGTTTCCAAAAGCTACAAAGAGGTTTTTATTTTGTTGTTGGTGGTTTTGTGTTTATGTTTTATTTTGTTCTGCTTTCACTAGAAGAGTTTTAACCTCAGAGCTGGGTAGATTATAAAACAAGTGGTTCAGTGTACTTCCTGGTAGAACTTCAAGGTTACTCCAAATGACCGCCTCCCCTGATTTTCTCTGAATCGCCCCTATGCTTTCATTATGAAACCTGATTCCATTCAACCAGGTGTTCAGGAATAAAAATAAAAAGATCCAGCGCTTTAAAAAATATGAGTATTTGCACATATGAAGCATTATGCTAAATGCTATATTCTGTAACATACAAAACAAAACAAAACAAAACAACCAAGGTAGGGCAAAGAGGGATAATAGCTATTTAACTTTAGAATCAAATTAATGGCCTTGTCCCCATTTTAGTGGCAAGGTCATTCACACAATTATAGCTAAAGACAAATAATGGAAGTTTAAAGTCAAAAAGTAACTGAAGACAATTGTTGAAATACTTAGAGATAGATATAGCAGAATTTATTTATAATTAGCTCCTTTCTAAAAACTTTCTCAAAATAGCAATAGAGATGAATGTGTTTAGAAAGATGGTGTTAAAGAATGCCTTGGCCTTAAGGTTCTGTTTAATTTATGCAGGTCCATAAAAATACATTTTTTTAATTACAAGAAAGTAAAAAAAATTAAAAATCATAAATATGTGAAAGTACAAAAATGTATTTATTGTGCCCTTACTCTGTACCAGGTCCTATTCCACGTGCTGAACAAAACAGTAGACAAAAGTGATCCAAATTCCTGCCCTCAGGAAATTTACGTTCTAATGGACAGATTCTCATAATTCCTCTACTTACACGGAATTGCAGTTAGTAGTTTGGGGTATAGCTTTTTAACTTTTCCCTTTATATTTACCTATGTACATTCTCACAAAGTTGCAATTGTCCTATGAGTGTTTACACTTAAAATAATGTAGCCACATTTTCCACATTATTAAATATTTCTCAACAGCATTGTTTCTGTGGCATCATTGTGTTCCAATAAGTGAACTGTAGTTTGTTCAATCAATCCCTTATTGTTTCAGATCATTTTATTTTTTTCATCATTGAAAACAATATGATTGACATCATTGTAGACAAATCTCTGCACAGGTCTGAGACTACACCTTTGGGATAAAGTGTAAGAAGTGAAATTGCAGGATGAAGGGTTATAGGATGCTCTTCCATTACTGAAGCTAATACGTTATTTTAATATTAAAATTAATGTTTGATATAAAGGAACTATGTAAAAGGTAGACATTTCTATATATTATATTTAAGTAAAATAAGGGGAAAACTGCTTAATTTGTGTTGGTTTAATTATTAAGAATAATATAATACAGTATGTTTTTATGTTTGTATATTAATAGTTCTCAAAAGAATAGTTACATAATTTGGTTTAAAAAGTCTATTTCTTATACCTTATTTTAGGGAACAAATGATTCTAAAATCATAGTTTTAAGTAATATATGGGATAAATTGTGAGCATAAAAGTGCATTAAACTCCAGTCTTTCTCTCAAGTATTTATTTTATACAAAAGCAGGGATTATGATCACTGTACTGTGATTGACCCATTCTTGTGATCAGCACCTAGTAGCAGGAATAATCAGATATTCATTTCTCTAGGTTTCTGAATTATGACCTTAAACTTCCTTTCCTGGGTCAAGCTTTTTCAATTTCCACGTTTAGTTGGAAATATAACTAAACTGAAAAATGTAGGTAGCTTGCACTATCATATTAAAAAATTTCTTATTTGACTGGATTTATATTGGAATCAACTGGAAATTCAGAAAGCAAGACAGTTTATTCACAGCTGCCCCTCAGGGGAAGAAAAAATAGAAACAGGTATTGTTAAGAAT
Organism: Zalophus californianus; assembly: GCF_009762305.2. Taxonomy (NCBI): domain Eukaryota; kingdom Metazoa; phylum Chordata; class Mammalia; order Carnivora; family Otariidae; genus Zalophus; species Zalophus californianus. Next base: position 186,457,725 of record NC_045596.1, read on the forward strand.
ATATTTCTTTGTGTCCATTTACATAAGGTCACATAATGTGAAAGACAGATATATGCTTCTAGAATCTGGTCTATCAGAGAAGATTGAAGAACACTTTAAAAAGAAAGTCATTGCAACATACTAATTGATTACTTCTATAATGGGGGAGGAGCTGAACCACTCTATAAGTCCTTCTTTGGGTGAACTGTTTGGGGAAAACACTTTTTTTGGTCTGTTTTTTTTTTTTTTTAATATAATTCATTTTGTAAGAGCATTGATTTATCTATTCATTCTTTTAGCCAGTATTTATTGAGTCCTCCATATGCCGGATACGATGCTCAATACAGGGCATACACTGACCAATTAAACACTGTGCCAAGCCTACGTACCATCAGTTTACCACCAAATCTACCAGTGATTCTTATCACAGTAACTACTGCAACTAGAGATAAGCAATGACTACAAAAGTGTGAGCAGTCAGATCAGCCACGGTGCTCCTGAAAAGAAGCAACTGTTAGGTGGAAAGAAATCCCTCCCTTCCCAGTACTTCCTAGCATGGGAGTAAGTCTTTTGGTACCCACTTCCGTGGACCAAGATAGAAGTGCAGGAGAAAGTTAGAGAAGTTCCTTTCCCCTCTCCCCGTTCCCCTTCCCCATCTTTCTCCTCTCTCCCTGCTCTTCCCACCTTCTTCTCTCCTTCCCTTCCTGAAATTAATCCAAATATAGTCTTCATTCTAGGCTCTGGCTGCATAGATAAAGTTAAGTAAAAGATGAGCAATATCTTGCACATTTTTCCAATATGAGGCAGCTAAATAATCTAGAACAGAAACAAAATAGTTTCCTTGAAAGCTGGTGGGATGTTTTTATTCATCATCATCATCATCCTGCATCATCATTCGTCACTTACTGATATTTAGTGCATTCTAAGCACACAAATGTTTGTATATATATCTTGTGACATTCTCACAGCTTTAGGCAGCAGATAGTTATCAAGCTTGTACAGATGAAGGAAAATGGAGGCCAAGTCTATTTATGTGATTTGCCCAGGGTCATGCCTCTAATGACAGACAAGCCCAGATGTATCTCCACTGCTATCATTCAAGCACCAGTTTCCCACATTAACTGTATTTACTGTAGTTTACACTTCTCTGATAAGAGTTGCCTATAGAAGGAGTCATTGGGTTTCTCCTCTTTCCCTTGTATTTATCCCCAAACATGAATCAAATCAGAAGTTCTATTAAAGAGTACCATCAGAATATGCAAATAAAGCAAGACACCATTTGATATGTTTTAAAAACCTATTATACACTTTAGATAAAAGATTTGAAAGTAAATCCACGCTAATTTCAGCATTTCCCAAAAGAAAATCCATATGGCTTTCTCTGATGAGCAGTACAACGTGAGAGATCAATGACAGCCCCAAGAGAGATCAGTCCCATCTACACATAAATCGGGTTCTGTCATCAGCCATAAAAAGCTGACATTCATCAAGGTATTCTGCACAAAGAAATGTAAAATCAGATCCAGAAAGCTGGCCCAGTATCGGGGCTATGCATCTGAGGAGAGGTGCATTTCTAAGCCAGAGTGCCTCAGGTGGAAAGATAGTCACCATCCCCAGAACCTTCACAGTGACTGCAGCCATCAGCTCCCGGCCAGCCTTAACGAGGGAAGAGAAGGAACCTTACTGCAGGAACTCCTGCCTACCCAGCAGTCACTGTCATAACCACCGTGCCTTATAGCAGTAAGGGCAATGAAAGAGGATTCAGAACCTCTTTCAGGAGGAAGCCACTCCCTGTGGAATTTGAACATTGCAAGTGTCCACAGTTATGCTATATTTTTCTTCTCAGTTATCAGTTTTAGTCTCCACTAATCATAGCATGATCAGGGCTTGATTGTTTTGTTAGGTATCTTAAATTAGAAAAGAGGCAGCTGTGTTTCTGGAGGAAGCAGACATTCCTCATAGCACTTGAATAGTTAGGTAAGCTCTCTCTTCGTTTTCATTTGCAAAATCTGTGCTATTCTGATTTGTATCGTGGGATCCTAGTGTTTTAGGATTGTTTCATGAGCTCGATGCTCTGTGAGCCATAAGTGCTCAGTATGGTCAGAAGGGTATGAATATGTTGAAAATTTTTCACACAGCTTACATTTTGTTAAGGTATAAGAGAACAAAAGTCACCTTTTAAATATGCTTAGGTTTGCAAGGTGCCTGACACTGCACCCCACAGAAAGGTTATATGGAAATACAAATAAAAAAGATTATATGGTTACAAGGGAATGAATATACAGTGCATGGTTTTGAATGACGATACAATCAAAAGCTATATGCTATCTTTTTGATAGTTGCATTAACTTTCTTTATTTTCCCCAGCTTTACTGAGATATAACTAACATATAACATTGTGTAAGCTTAAGTTAGACAATGTGTTGATTTGATACAGTTATAGTTGCAAAATGATCACCACCATAATGTTAGCTAACACTTCCGTCATGTCACATAAATGTCATTTCTTTTTTATGGTTAGAACCTTTAGGACCTACTATCTTAGAAATTTTCAATTATATAACACAGTATTTTTAACTATAATCGTCATGCTGTACATTAGATCTCAAGAACTTATTCATCTTGTGCTTCTCTTCTCCACATCCTCGCCAACACTTGTTATCTCTTGTATTTTTGATGATAGCTGTTCTAACAGGTATGAGGGGATACATCACGGTTTTTATTTGTTGCATAAACTTTCTATTTGGGAAATTATTTCTTTTGAGTCCCTACATGTACTCGAGGGTTTAGTAATCACCATTGTGCATATGGAAAGAAGTTAAAAAAGGAGAGAATGACCCATGCCCCTTAACCTTGCTTCCTCGAACCCTAACACAGTGATGGATTCCTAACAGATGCCCAGAAAGTTTAAATGAATGACTAAGGTTTCTTCCCTTGATGTTCATGGAAATATTTAGAAAAACAAATCCTTGATTAACACTCCCTTTATAAATGGGACAACAGTGTACTCCTCCCAACCACTAGCATCACCTCGGCAAAGTGGATTCTTAAAACTTTCTAAAAAAGGCCTGGTTCCCAGGATTTGCCTGGCAACAGTCATTCTCCAAAACCTTTTGAGAGGTGGTAATAATTCATTGCAGGCGGCACCTGGGAAAGCAAAGCAGGAACGCTGTATGGGTCTCCCCGAGTTATCAGTGCAGCATCGGTCCCACTAAGCTGACCTTAGAAACGTGCTGGGCAGGGTTTTCTGGTGCTGCCGGCGGTTTGGTCTCATTAGGCACAGCTGTTGTGATCCAACTTCACATGGGATCCGAGACAAACAGTTTGAAACCTAACACTCAAAGAGTGGTTGTGGCTTCCAATTATTTTGGATGAATCTCCTTTGTTGGGATAAGGAGTTGGGAAGCCTATGGTGGGTCATAAGAAGAAGAGAGGCAAGGCTCTGTGAGCAAAGGCTCTTCTATGAGAGGCTGGGGCAGGCAGGGTTAGGCTGTACTGTGGGTA